>NW_006408586.1:12341203-12352513 GCF_000296735.1 Chrysochloris asiatica
TGTGTGTATTGCATACTTAGCTAGATATTCTAACATATTTATATTACTAGCTTCTCTACCCCAATCAGAGGAAATTGATCTATCTTCTTAGCATCTAACCTTTTGCTATTGTAATTCAATTTGGATTTAATCTAATTATAAAAGATAGGAGTCCTGGTGTGGTGCTGTGGGTTAATTCACTGGACAGAAAAATTGGTTTGAACAGTAAGGTCAGCTGTTCAAGCTCACCAGCTGTCCTTGGAAACTCTACACAGGGTGGCTCTGAGTCAGAACCAACTTCATGGCACTTAACAACAATAAAATGTAATAGATTAAGTTTAGTTGTAATTGCAAGTGTGTATCTTGCAAGCACTGGATTGCTAACACCAAGGTTGGTGGTTCTAACTCACCAGTCCCTCCTGAGAAACTCTATACAGTGGTTTCGTGAGGCTGAACCGACTTGATGGCATATCACAACAACATTAACAACATTATCTCAAGAAGTGGGTTCTGTCAATTGGAAAAAGAAGAGAGAAATGATGAACTAGTCAGATCTGTCATCATCTTTGAAAAGCATTTTATTTGGAAAAAAATATGAATGACAATTTATTAAGGTAAAGATTCTCTTCATTATTCAACTTTCAACCTTTTAGTAGGTTCCAGTAAGCTATTAAGTGTTAACAAAAAGCTTGAAGGAAATTCATTGTTGTTGTTAAGTGCTGTTTAGTGGGTTCTGACACATTGTTGTTGTAAGTGCCTTAGAATCTATTCTGACTCAGCAATCCTTTATAGCAGCTGGTGGGTTTGAATTTCCAACCCTGCCATTAGCAGTTCAGTGCTTATCCTTTTCTGGGCTCTTAGTGACCTCCAGTTTCTGACTCTTAGTGACCCTGCACAGGGTTTCCAAAGATTGGCAGGTGGGATTGAACTGCTGACCTTGTGGTTAACAATCCAATGCTTATTCTACAGTGCCACATCAGGACTTCATTAAAGGAAAATACCTGTACTGTAAGTATGTGTAATACTTACCGTTGCCTACTATTGAAAATTTACTGTTGAAAGGCTGAAATTTATAAATGTAGGAGTTATTTTTGTCTTCTATACATTTCTTTGCCAGTCACCTGGTTAGCTCAGGGTCAGTGAAAGAGCAGGCCATAAATTAGACCTTAGCAGAAGAGTAAAGACTACAGATCTCCAGGGCAAAAGAAAAATCTGCGAAGAGCTAAAGCAAAGTGACTAGGTAGAAACACCCATGCAAGCGATATGATTCCAAGAAGACTTTTGTTGTGATCTATCTCATTGCCTTAATCCCACCTACTGCCATCAAGATGATTCAGACTCACTTATAGCTACCCCATATAGATGCAGCAAAACTGCTCCATAGGATTTCCAGAGCTGTAAATCTTTATGGAGGCAGACTGCCACATCTTTCACCAGAGTGGCTTGTAGGTTTGAACTGGTAATCTTTCAGTTAGCAGTCCAACGCATAGCCTACTGTGTCACCAGGCTGGGTAAAAAGCATCTTAGGAACATCTCAAAGGTGGCATAACTGGTCTGTGGGTCTAATTAAAGGAAGCATTTCTGGAATAAATGGGAATAGAGGAGTGGGGTGAAGGAAGGAAGAAAGAAAACTGTTGTTACAACTGACAGTTAGCCTTTTGGTAATAGAAAAAGAGCTTGAATGACACAGGGTAAATTCATCAGTGACTACAACCAATCAAGTAGAGATGCCTTCATTTCTTCCATTTTTTATGTAGCAGTGACTGTCTCTTTAAGAGCACCCTTCTCCTTGCCACATAGCCTCAGGTTTCTGGGAGTTGGCAGTAAGACAGTCAAATCACAGAGAATGAGATATGGGAGAGAGGAAATAATTGAAAGCCTTGTTTGCTTATTAGGCAATAAATTACGTCCTGGCATTGATGCCACGTTGGTTTTGGGAGGGCCAATATATATTGACCTCTGAAAAATGGATTTATTATTGAAAAATCTTTGTATAAAATCTTAACTAATGAGGGACATGTCAAAGCACTGCAGTAAGGCAACTCCTGTGCACAGCTGCAACAAGGTTGAGAAGTTGGAGTCGCCTGACATTTGTCTGGCAGAGACATTACTGTTTGGGACCTCCTGCTAATCAGAAGCTTGTCCAGACCATTTCTGGCTCTGGTAGATCATCCTTCACAGAATTGTAATGCAGATTAAGGGGAAGAGCTGCCCACATTTAAAAGGCACTGTAAAATGCAGCGGCAGTTAGCTACCTTGTGAGTGTTTCTAAAACCAAATGTGAATTTTTGAATCAAATATTGCATGGGAATCAGAGGAATAACTGTGGAATCTAATGTTAAATGTAAATTAGTTCTTGTTATAAGAGCACAGACCCAGATTACTTACTTTACCTCATTAGAAAGAAAAATAAGAATAAATTATAACCATATATACTGGATGAAAAGTTTAATTAGTGTCTACTGAGATGAGTTAGGAAAACTCCAAGCAAGAGGTTACATAACAAAAATAACCTAAGACATAAATGAGTTTATCAGTACTTATAAACATCTATAGAGCAATATAAAATGTAAGATCTCATTTCATCATCTTAACAACATCTTAACATTGATAGTATAGTATGACCTCTGCAATTCACAGACAAGGAAGTGGCCCTATCTCAATAACAATCATTCTCAACTAGGTGTGATTTTTGGCAATGTCAGGAGAAAAGTTTGGCTGTTACAACAGTGTTGGTGATGGGGTTGAATGCTATTGGAATTTAGGGAGTAGAAGTGAGAATTTCTGCTAAACATTTTACAATGCATTGTTGTTGTGCTGTTGTGTCAGTTCTGACCCATAGTGACATTGTATAGGGCTTCCAAGGAGCAGCTGGTAGGTTTGAACCACCAGTTTTGCAGTTAGCAGTCCAGTGCTTATTCTATAGAGCTACACCAGAACTGCAGTACTACACCAGGACTCAGCATAGAATACCTCAACTTGTTATTGTTGTTAAATGCAGTCCAGTCAGTTCAGATTCCTAGCAATATTGTATATGATTTCTGAGGCTTTTAAAATCTTCACTGGAACAGAAAGCTTCATCTTTCTCCTAGAGAGGGTGGCGGGTTCAAATAGACCTTGTGGTTTGCAGTCCAAAGCTTACTCTAATAACAAAGAATTGCCCCTACTAAATGTCAAAAGTGCTGAGGTTGAGAAACTCTACACATGGTATCATTATGTGGTGGAAACAAGACTAGAATCTAGGTTCTGTGACTCACTATTGCTCTTAAAATACGTGTCATATTGAATGTTTTTAGAATTAGAAGAAAACTTTTGGAACAGGAAAATGTTATTTAGGATGCCCTAGCAGTCCAGTCAAGGAATGAAATTAAGCTCCTCTAGAAAACAAAATTTTACATAGAGAATTTCAAGAGTCAATTCTGACTCTGTAGGAGAGCATGATGATTAATGTAAGCTATAAGAATCCTGATGTGGCACTGTAAGATAAACACCGGACCACAAGGTCAATTTGAATTGCAAGGTGCAGGTTCAAACCCACCAGCTACTCCTCAGAAACCCTATGGGGTTGCTAGTTTTTGAAATCAACTTGATGGCATCAGTATGAACTTGCATATAAGCTATTGATGGTCAGTTCTACAGTTGGTCCTTGGTCTTGTTTTGTTTGATGATATTGAATGTCTTCATCTCTTCTTTCTAAAGATGTACTTAATTTTATTCCTGTATATTCCATCTTATACTAAAGAAAAATTTTAAAAATCCATGACAGCCAAAACATGACCTTAGTACTTCCTACCTAAATTTAGAGACCATCTCAAGTAGAGATTGAAACATTTAAACATGACCAAAGACCAGATGAGTTGTAGTTTGACATCAAAAACTTCATACATGAAAAGAGCAAAAGGTCATTAAAAAGACAGAAAAGAAAAATGGATGTCAGAAGAGACTCTGAAACTTGCTCTTAAGCATAGAGAAGCTGAAGAGACTGGAAGAAATGACAAAGTAAAAGAGGTGAACAAAAAATTTCAAAGGTCATCTCAAGAAGACAAAGTACTGAATTATAATGAAATGTGCAAAGGCTTTGAATTAGAAAGCCAAAAAGAGAGAAAACACTCAATGTTTTTCAAGCTGAAAGAAGTGAAAAAAAAAAAATCAAGCCTGAACTTGCAATTTTGAAGAATTGTATGGGCAAAATATTGAAAGATGAAGGAAGCATCAAAAGATGATGAAATGAATACACAAAGCTACAGTACCAAAAAGAAAAGGCCCATGTTCATCCATTTCAAGAGGTAGCACATTATCAAGAACCAGTGGTACTGAAGGAAGAATTCCAAGCTACACTGAAGCTATTAGCTAAAAACAAGTCTCGAGGAACTACAGAACATAATTAGAAATGTTCAAAAAGACTGAAGCAGCACTGGAGGTGCTCACTTTTCTATGTTGAGAAATTTGAAAAAAGAAAAAAGGTACCTAGCCAACAGACTGGAAGATATTCATATTTGTACCCAAATATGGGTGACCCAATAGAATGCTGAAAGTATCAAACAATATTATTAATGTCATTTAATAATACAACTTTTCTTTACAACAAGGTGGGCAACTTGGACATTGGCAACCCAAAATGGAGGGCTACAAAGGCAAGAAGTGACTGGCTTACAAGCTTTCAAGAGGGAGCCTAGATCCAGAGGGAGCCTAGATCCATAAGAAGGTAGAATCTCCACTGAATAGTATCCAATCTCTCTGGGTAGGGCTGATGAAAGGAGATAGGGGTAGCACTCATGTGGTAAAATAGTGAATAATTACTATCAGGACTGACTGTGAGGGTTGGAAATGTAAAGGTAGATGTCATGTAGCAAAAGGAGGGGAGTGGTTGACTTTGCAGGCCAGGAATGGAAGCCCCTGGGACCATCAAGGGAGAAGAGTGGAGTGCGGTACCCTACCCAGAGAAACAGTTCTGCCAGAGATGGAAGTAGAGATGATGCTGTTGAGAGATGGAGCGACTGGGAACTCTAGAATTAGAGAGGGAGAAGGGCTGTTTGCTGACGATCGGGGGCAGCCTTGCGGGGTGTACCCTTTGGTTGGTTGCTGATGCATGGAGGGAATTGTAATCATGACAATGTAATGATATACGATTGGATGAATGTAAAGCTAATGTTCTCCCATGTAAACTATTACATAATTAAAAAATAAAACAATGTAAAAACATAAAGCGTTGTTGAAGATAATTCAAAATGGTTGTAGCAGTACATTTACATGGAATTGTCAGAATTTCAATCCAGATTCAGAAAAGGATGTGGAGAGATGTCATTGCTGATGTCAAATGGATCTTGGCCCAAAGCAGAGAAGACTAGAGAGCTAATACTTGTGTTTTATTGACTTTGCAATGGCATTAGACTGTATGGATCATAACAAACTACAGAAAATGTTACAAAGAATGAGAGTTCCAGAACACTTCATTGTGCTTTTGTGGAATCTGTACATGGACCAAGAGGCAGTTATTCGAGCAGAACAAGGGGGATAGTTCAGGAAATGTGTTTTCCAGGGTCATATTCTGTCACCTTACTTTTTCAGTCTGTATGCTGAGCAAATAGAGAAGCTGAACTATATGAAGAAAAAAATTCAACAACAGTAATTAATGAAGATTCAGTAACAATCTTCAATATGAAGAAGACACAGTCCAACTTGTTGAAAGCAAAAAGGATTTTGAAGCATTTCGTGATGAAGATCAAAGATTACAGGCTTCAGTAGGGATTACAACTCAACATAAAGAGCACAAAAACCCTCACAACTGGGCCAGTAAGTAACATCATTATAAATGGAGAAAAGCCTGAAGTTGTCAAGGATTTCATTGGACTTGGATCTAGAATCAACCTCCATGTAAGCAGCAGTCAGTAAATCACACGATCTATTGCATTAGGAAAATCTGATACAAATGACTTCTTCAAAGTGTTAAAAGGCAAAAATATTGCCTTGGGTACTAAGGTTGTTGTTGTTTTGTTGTTGTTAAGTACCATGGAGTTGGTTTCGACTCATAGTGATCCTGCACAGGGTTTCCGAGGCTGTAAATCTTTACAGGAGCAGACCACCTCATCATTCTCCCGCAGAACAGCTGGTAGTTTTGAACTGCAGACCTTGAGGTTCGCAGCCCAATTTGTAACCACTATAACTGACTAAAACCATGGTATTTTCAGTTACCTCATACGTATGCACAAGGTAGACAATGAAAAAGCAAGAGCAAATAAATGATGCCTTTGAATTATGTCATTGGCAAAGAACATTAAATAATCCATGAACTGCAAGAAGAATGAAAAAAAAATCTGTGTTGTAAGAAGTATAGCCAGAATACCCTTTAGAAGCAAGGATGGCTAGAGGTGGTCTCTCATACTTTAGATATGTTATCAGAGGGACCACTTCCTTGAAAAGGACATCATGATGTAGAGTGCCAGCTAAAAAGAGGGAGATCCCCAACTAGTTGGATTGACGCAGTAGCAGCAACAATGGGTTCAAATGTCACAACTGTGAGGATGGCACAGGACTGGACAGTGTTTTATTCTGTTGTGCATGGGGTGTTTCTGAGTCAGATCTGACTCTATGGCAACTAACAACATCTTACTAGAGGAGTTGAGCAAGTAAGTTCCTGCAAGGAAAATTGAAGAATCAAAAAAGAAGTATCTAAGTAGCCTTTCTGAAGCATACAAGAGAATTAATCAGAATTTGCTGTGAAATCTGAGGAGTGGGATGCAAAGAGTTACTGGTGGAGGAGTTTATAGACGCCTCTGTGTCTGGTGTTGGACCTGGGCTGCTTGATCAACGGGACCATTTTAAGGGAAAACAAAATAGATGTGAATTGAGGAGTACATGCTGGAATTAGTAGTTCTAGCTTTTCTGCTGTGCCCCTCATCTAAGCAGGACAACACTTAGGGAGAATGGTGACTACTTCACACCCATCTTACAAATTTCCCACAAATTAGTTCTGGGTCAATTCTAACCAACATCATACAGTGAGAGCAATTATGAAAAAAAAAAGTTCCACCTTAGCCAAATGAACACACTACAAAACAACTTCGGTATCAAGTATTTTACTTATTTAAAATGCATGTTAGATATTGTGTTCTGTTCTAGAAAGTAAGAAAGAACCTTTAAAACAAGGAATCTCTGTCTATTTTATTCACTGATGGGTCCATACCACCTGGGTCAGTGGCTGGTAGGTGCTTAATTAAAATTTGTTGAAAATGAAGAAAAAAAGGAAGAATTGAGCAGTGATAATAATAATAACACAACCAGACAAGAACTTTTCTCTTTCTTTAAATTTGGGAATTTGGGAAACTGTCTAAACTTTGCAAATGCACTAGAAGTGCATTTTTTGTGTATATAGAAAACAGAAATTTATTAAAATTATTTTCAGATATTTTTACTTTCACATGACTAGATAGATGTTGAATTCAGTCGAAATTCACTTTGACATTACTGATGAATTGCTGTAAACTGAATTAATAGATATTTGAAAGCATCAAAACATATTTCTAGTTAAGGATTGGTTTTCCATTTTTAGAAATCATTGTGTGCCATTGAGTTGATTCCGACTAATAGTGATCCTGTATCCGGTTTCTAAGGAGAGACTGGTGGGTTTGAATTGTTAATCTGCAGTTAGCAGTCCAGTGCTTATCCTAAAGCTCAGCATCAGGACTCCATTGACCTAATTGTTGTTTTTAAGTGCTGTATAGCAAACCTGTATAGAGTGTCCAAGAAGTGACTGGAGAGTTTGAACCGCTGACTTTGTGGTTCAAACCAACTCTGTGATCCAATGCTTATCCTACAGCGTCCCACCAGGTCTCCATTTACTGAAATATTTTTCAGGTAAAAATTCTCACCAATCCCTGGCCTAAGAAATTTTTATCAATAGAAATTCATTGCTTTAGTTGAAGACCAATTTTCAGAGCTTTCATTTGAAATGAAAATTCATGTTTTCCCATCAATGCTGAATATTTTCAGATAATTGTAGTTAAGTGCCCTTGAGTCAATGCTGAGTCATAGTGACCCTGTTGAAGATTTCTAAAGAACAGTTGGTGGGTTTGAACAATCGACCTTGTGGTTCACAGTCCAGTGTTTATCCTATATCCAATTGCCATACCAGGCAATTGGTTTATCATAATTTTTTTTATATTGGAGGCATCAAGATGGGGAAAGACCAGAAGAAAGGCAGTTTTGAATGGGGAAAGGAGGACGGAGGAAGTCAGAAGAAGTTGCTACACTGACTGGTTAATTGTTGAAGAATAGAGTGGGCTCACTGGCTGCATAAGATGAATGACCTCACTGCAAAGGTGCCCCACACAGATTTCAAAGAATTATTAGGCTTCTACGTGGACCTTCCCAATCACTGTGGTGTAGGGGAGATGATGAGACTCAGCACATTGCTATGAACAAAACTATAATTCTGTCTCAGTAACATCTAAAATTCATCTAAAGATAGACCCATTTATGGACCACTTGATGTTGTTAAGTGCCATCCAGTTGGTTCAGACTCATATTGACTATGTATAAGGTTTTCAAGGAATAGCTGATGGGTTTGAACTTGTGATTAGCAGTACATTGTTGTTGTTGTTAGGTGCCATAGAGTTGGTACTGACTCATAGCAACCCTATGAAACACTGCCCAGTCCTGGGCCAACCTCACAATCGCTGCTACGCTCGATTCCATTGATGCTGCCACTGTGTCAGTCCATATTGTTGGGGGTCTTCCTCTTTTTTCCCGACCCTCCACTTTACCAAACAAGATATCCTTCTCCAGTGACTGGTCCCTTTTGACAATATTTCTGAATTATGAAAGAGGAAGTCTGGCTATCCTGGTTTCCAAGGAACACTTTGGCTGTATTTCTACCAACACAGATCTGTTGGTTCTTCTGGCAGTCCATGGTACTCTCAATATTCTCCTCCAACACCATAACTCAAATGCATCAATTCTTCTATGGTCTTCCTTATTCACTGTCCAACTTTTGCATACATATGAGGTTACTGAAAATACCATGGCATGGGTCAGACATGCCTTAGTCCTCAAACTGACATTTTTGCTCTTCAAAACATTAAAGAGGTTTTGTGCAGCAGATTTGCCCAATGCAGTATGTATCATTTCCTGATTACTGCTTTCATGAGTGTTAATGGTTGATCTATGCATAAAGAAGTCATTGATAAGTTAAATCTTTTCTCCTTTTATATGGATGTCATTTATTGGTCCAGTGGTGAGGATTTTTGTTTTCTTTACATTAAGGTGCAACCCACACCAAAGGTTGTGGTCTTTGATCTTCATCAATAAGTATTTTAAGTCCTCTTGGCTTTCAGCAAGGAAGGTTATATCATCTGCATATAACAGGTTATTAATGAGTCTTCCTCCAATCCTGATGCCATGTTTTTCTTCATATAATCTAGCTTCTATGCTTCTATGATAATTTAATTAGCATATAGATTGAATAAGTATGGTGAAAGAATACAACCTTGATGCATACCTTTCCTAATTTGAAACCATTCGGTGTTCTCTTTTTCTGTTCAAACATCTGCCTCTTGGTCTATGTATAGGTTCCTCATGAACACAATTAATTGTTCTGGTATACTTATACTTCGCAATGTTGTCTATAGCTTGTCATGATCCACATAATCTAAAGCCTTTGCCTAGCCAATAGCAGATGTAAACATCTTTCTGGTATTCTCTGCTTTCAGGCCTGATCCATCTGACATCAGCAATAATGTCCTTCGCTTCTGAAACCGACTTAAAACTCTGGAAGTTCTCTATCAATGTATGGTTGTAGCCATTCAGTATTAGCTTTAGTAAAACTTTACTTGCATGTGTTATCAGTGATATTGTCTGGTGATTTCCACATTCTGTTGGGTCACCTCTCTTGGTTATCCTCTAATGCCACATCAGGATTCCCAGGGGTCCCTGTGGTTGTTAAGTGCCATTGAGGTAATTATGACTTACAGTGACCTTGTGTGTAGGTTTCCAAGGAGTGATTTGTGGGTTTGGACGACTGGCCTTTTGGTTAGCAGTCCTGAATTTATCCTTCAGGGCCACATCAACACTCCTAGAGATGCCTAGAGGTTACTAAAATGCTTTCAAGAAGGCTACAAGATCAAAATATTTTTCTTAACAGTACTAAGAGGTTACTTGTCCTATTCATTCTTATTCTCACACCAGTGAACAGTCAAAATTTCCACATATGATGTTTGATGTCATCACTTTGATGCCAACTAGAATGCATGCTTGTACATTTTTTTTTTTTTAATTTTAAAAATTCTCATCTTTAATTTAATCTTTATTAGATAAATCTCATATAAATAAAAGCTTTTTGGGGTCTTAAATGGTTATTTTAAAAGTATATAGGGCCTAGATACCAAAAAGTTGACTATTAATTTTGGGCAACTGCTTCTAAAACTTATCTGAATAATTCACAATATGAAGAAACTTTTGTTTTCATTTCTGACAATATTCCTTTATCTCAGAATTCATAGGCTTGGATCCTACAGGAAAAGTGAGGAAAAGACTTCTTAGAGTATTATGTATCATTCAAAACTTTAAAACCTAAAATTAAATGAGAGGAAATGTTTTTTTTTTTTTTCTTGGCAGAATCAGTCATTCAGTCTCTTTGGATTGAAATGTTTATATATAAATCCTTGTAAAGCAGACAGTAGTGTTTTATATAAGACATTTAATTTATTTTGATGGCATTATATTTTAGAGCTTATCTTACTCTTTTTCTTCAATACTGTGTTTCAAGAGAAGTCCTGGTGTGCCATTGTAGGATAACACTAGACTACTAACCAAAAGGTTAGTGATTCAAATCCATCACCTGAAACTCAGAAACCCTACATGGGGTTGCTCTGAGTCGGAACTAGACAAGACTTCACAACAACCAAGTTTCAGATATCTATCCTTGTTTCAGTGAAACATGATTTTTGTTTCTTTTATTGTTGTGTGTCACTTTTCTGTCACTTTTTCATACTTAGTGGCTAGCATATTGCTAGAAGCTATGCCATCAATATTTCAAATATCAGCAGGGTCACCATGGTGGACAGGTTTTAGAAGAGCTTTCAACTTAAGAAGAGGAGTAAAAAGGAAGAGACAATGCATTTCTGAAAAACTAGCCACTGAACACTTTATGAACATCAGTGGGCACTGACTGATATAGTGCCAGAAGATGAGCCCCTCAAGGAGGGCACTCAAATGTAACTGGGAAACAGCTGCCTCCCCAAAGTGGAGTCAAACTTAATGATGTGGATGGTGCAAAGCTTTAGGGATCTTCATTTGATGACATGTCATGACTTAAAATGAAAAGAAACAGATACA
>NW_006408586.1:12353888-12355008 GCF_000296735.1 Chrysochloris asiatica
CTGAGCCCATGGACAAGGACATAGCCACAGAGGGCTAAAGCTGAGAGTCAAGCATTCAACTGATATGAACTGAGGGGAGATGCACATGAACCCAACTTGCAGATGGTACCCATTTGACATAGCCTCAATGGCTTGATGATCAGAACTCAACTAGAGGAAGATTAAAAAAACAATTTTTGATAAAGGCAACAAATGTAAATTGCTACAATTTGATGAATTTGACCTATACTTATGGTTGTAGTAGCTCAAAATACCAACAGAGAGGGAAAGAGACTTCACATCAAATATCAATGCTATCCCCTCTGTAAACAGAGTAGATAGGGACAGGCAATTTAGACATTGTTGTTGTTGTTGTTAAGTGCCGTCGAGTCGGTTCTGACCCATAGCGACCCTAGACAGGGTTTCCAAGGGTGTAAATCTTTACGGGAGCAGAATGCCTCATCTTTCTCCCACGGAGCGGCTGGTAGTTTCAAACTGCTGGCCTTAATTTAGACATTAGCTACCTAAAATGAAGGGGAAATAAAGGCATGAAGTGACTGGCTTACAAATTTTCAAGAGAGAGTTTAGTTTAAGAGTGTGTGTGGGAAGATTGAGTCCCTGCTGAATAGTTTTCATCTTGTCTAGACGGGTCTGGAGAAAAGAGATGGGGAAAATATTCTTATGATTCAATAGTGAGTAATTGTTATCATGACTAATTGCAACTGTCACAACTGTAAAGGTAGACGTTTTGTAACAAAAATGTGGGAGTAGTTAATATTACAGTCCAGAAACAGAGGACCCTAGGACCATCAAGGGAGAGGAGCAAGAGTGGAATATGGGACCCTATCCAGAGAAGCATCAACATCACAGATGGAGGCAAAGATGGGAGGACATGGAGAGAGAGAAGCTGAGGACTCTAGACTCATGGAACAAGAAAGATTGACTGCTGGTGGCCAGGAGGCAGGCTTGCAGAATGACCCCTTTGGTTGTTTAAATTATTATACATTCCTGAGTATTTTTGTGTACCTTCCCCTCAGCGACCCCCTCCTCCACTGCTAAAAAACCAAACAAATAAAAGAGAGGGAATAGAAGCAAATACTGTTGAACAATGATGCATGGAGAAGATTGTAATCATTGCAAT
>NW_006408586.1:12366567-12367436 GCF_000296735.1 Chrysochloris asiatica
TTCACTTTCAGCAAGAAAGATTGTATCATCTGCATATCATAGTTTGTTCATGAGTCTCCCTTCAATCCTGATGCCATGTTTTTCTTCACATAACCCAGCTTCTCAAATTTTTTGCTCAGCATACAGGTTGAATAAATATGGTGAAAGAATACAACCCTGTCTCACATCTTTCTTAGTTTTAAACCATTCAGTGTTTCCATGATCTGGTTGAACACGTACATCTGGTCCATGTACAGATTCCTCATGAGCACAATTAAGTGTTCTGTGATGCTTATACTTCAAAATGTTGCCCATAGCTTGTCATCATCCACACAATCAAAAGCCTTGCATAGTCAATAAGGCACAGGCAAACATCTAAAGGCAGGAATTGATGGACTACAAATTGAAATCTTTCAACAAACTGATTGGAGTCACAGGAATGACTCACTTATCAATGCCAACAAATTTGGAAGACAGTTACTTGGGCAACTGAGTGGAAAAAAATCGTATTTGTACCTATTCCAAAGATAGGTGACCCAACAGTATGCAGAAATCTTTGAGCAATATCATTAGTATCACATGGAAGAATGTTTTGCTCAAGATAATTCCAGAATGGCTGCAACAGTACACTGACAAAGAACTGCCACAAAATCAAGCCAGTTTCACATGAGGACATGGAATTGGGATATCATTGCTGATGTCAAATGGATGTTGGCTGGAAACAGAGAATGCGAGAAATATGTTTACTTGTATTGTATTGATTATGTAAAGACTTTATGTCAGTCATAATAGACTTTGGATAACATTGAGAAGAGTAGGTATTCTGTTGTTGTTGTTGTCAGGTGCCATCGAGTCTGAACCGACTCATAGCGACCCCATGCACAGCAGAA
>NW_006408586.1:12370174-12371903 GCF_000296735.1 Chrysochloris asiatica
GTGTCACTATGAGTTGAAACCGACTGGATGGCACTTACCAACAAAAACATTATTTATTGAAAACAGATTGCCTCATGTTTCTCCCAGGGAACTGCTGGTGAGTTCAATTAATTTACTTTTGTGTGTTAACAGCCCATTCAGTAGCAGATTACCCAACTAGCAAGGTAAGCACAGGCTTACTTGTACTTACTTACTAAACTGTAAAGAACACCTTATTTACGAATCAGTAGGTAAACACAAGTAAGCCCGGTTAGGGATTGTACATTTGAAAACAGGCACTGATTCTGAAGGAATGTGTTATGGGGATGGGAGAAAGACAGATGGCAGCCAACCCTACCTAGAAGCTGAGTCTTTGATGTGGTGAAAATTGTTCACTACAGACTAGCCCATGTAAGACTGTATTTACCTTGCTTATTGGTAATAAGGCCCTGACCAAGTACTTAACCACTGAGCCTTTACCTGACATATTTGTTGTTGTTGTTAAGTGCTGTCGAGTAGGTTCCAACTCAGAGTGAGCCTGTATAGGGTTTCCAAAAAGCAGTTGGTGACTTTGAACTGCCAACCTTGCAGTTTAAACTGAACTTGAGGTTGAGTGCTTATCCTATGATGCCACACCAAGATTCCTAATTATTGTTGTTAAGTACCATTGAGTTGGTTTTGGCTCATGCAACCTTGTATAGGGTTTCCAAGGAGTAGTTGGTGGATTTGAACTGCTGAACTTGTTCACAATTCAGTGCTAATCCTACAGCTCCACACCAGAAGTCCAACTGACACATTGTTGTTGCTAAGAGCTGTCTAGTCAGTTCTGACCCATAGTGACCCTGTATAGGGTTTCTGAGGAGCGGCTGGTGAGTTTGAACTGCCAACCATGAGGTTCAAACTGACTTTGCAGTCTAGAGCATTAACCCACAGCGCCACACTGACACTTAGTTGGGGTTTAATAAATTTGTCTTTAATCAATGAATTAGCTTATTTTCATTTGAACGGAGTCCTAGTGTGGTAATGCAGGATAGTGCACTGGGCCGAAAGGTCAGTTTGAACCAAAAAGTTAGCAGTTCAAACCTACCAACTGCTCCTCAGAAATCCTAGATAGGTTCACTATGAGTTGGAACCAACTTAGTGGTACCTAACAACAACAAAAATATATGGAATATACAGATAAACTGAAACTACTTTGGTGTTCACCTCTTTGGAGACTCGTTCTGACTTCCTAGCTTACAACGAGTTTTCTTGCTGTAATGAGAGCCAGAACTCAACAGGACTAGCTAGTTTCCCACCTTTGAAAGGGTGCAGATACCATTTATTTGCCACCCTCTTATTTGTTGTTGTGGCTAAGTGCCGTTGAATCAGTTTTGACTCATAGTGACACTGTATAGGGTTTCCAAAGAGCAGCTGGTGGGTTTGAACTTCTGACCACGTGGTGATCCTACAGCACCACACTCTATTTAGTGGAAAGTATTTGAGTTGTCTACCTTGCACAGGTTTCAACTTTTCTGTATATCTTCATTATTCCTGGACTTTTCTTTGCACGTTCCAATCACAGTGGTAACTGCAATTGTTCCCACTATCTTGTTTCACTTACCTGCTTTGATCATTTGTACTACCTACCAAAGTCCTGTAGCCCTGGAGTGGTGCTGTGGGTTAATGTGCTGGACTGCATAGTCGGTATGAACTGCAATGTCAGAGGTTCTAGCTCACCAGCTGCTCCTCAGAAACCCTATACAGGGTC
>NW_006408586.1:12372823-12375661 GCF_000296735.1 Chrysochloris asiatica
GATAACAATTACTCACTATTGTCTTATCTCCATCATTTTTTCATCAGACCCACCTAGACAAGATGAAAATTATTCAACGGGGACTCTATCTTCCACCACAAACTAAACTTCTTGAAACATTGTAAGCCAGTCACTTTGTGCCTTTATCACCCCCTCATTTTAGGTAGCTAACTTCTAAGTTGCCGGTCCTTATCGGTCCTGTATACAGAGGGGATAGCATTGATACTTGATGCGAAGACTCCTTCCCTCTTTGTTGGTATTTTGAGCTACTACCTCCATGAATATAAGTCAAGTTCATGAAATTGCAGCAATTTATTCTTGCTTCCTTTGTCAAAAATTGTTTTCTTTTTTATCTTCCTCTAGTCAAGTTCTGATCATCAAGCCATCGAGGCTAAGTCAAATGGGTACTATCTGCAAGATTGGGGGTTCTGGTGCGTCTCCCTTCACTTCATATTAACTGGATACTTCACTCTCAGTTCTAGTCCTCTGTAGCTATGGGCTCAGGTGCCCCCATGTCTTACCACTTTTGACTAACCAGCCCCTCCTCTTCTCTCTCTCACCTCCAGGTTGTCACTACCCTCTTTTCACTAGGTTATTTGCTTTAAACCCTTCCTGTATAGAAATTCTGCATTATCCTCTGACTGTTAGTTTCTAAATGTCACTTCCTTGGCATCATATAATGCTTTTGACTATAGTTTTGAGTATTTACCATGCCAACCTTATTTTGGACAGATGACCACACCCTCTATCATTGAGTTGATTCCAACTCATATCAATCCTACAAGGTGAACATGAGCCATTCAGTTTCTGAGGTTGTAAATCTTTATGGGACTGGAAAGCCTCATCTTTCTCCAGTGGAGCAGCTGGTGGATTTGAATCACTGACTTTTCTGTTAGCAGCCTAATGTTTAACACACTATGCTACCAGAGCTCCCTTTTGGATGAGGGAAGGAGGAGAGAAATCAGAAAAAAAAAAGGTCAGTAAGATATTTTCAAGAGTGATTTTTTTGTGTGATGCTTGTAAGTGCTAAAATTATTAAAACACTGAAAATTTATATTTGCAAAGAATTAGCAATCAATTTGTTGTTGGGTGTCTATGTGCTATAGAAAAATGTATGAATGTATGCAGCAAGAGAACCTGGCTCAATTTATAGCTAGAGTCTAATCAATGCAGTAAAGTACTCACCAAGGCAATATGCAATATTATGTTCTCCCACTAAATTGTAATTTATTAAAAGTAAATTCAAAATCAGTATTGATAGGTATCACATACTAGTTCTGGGTTAATTATATAAACTTTGATACATGCTACCAGTCTTCATAGATAAATTAGTAGCTGGCATAAAATCTAATGCCAGGAGAAATATACTAGCAGCCTGACAATTGCTCCTAGTCAGGAATACATGGAAAATGTAGTTTAAACACTCATTCTCTCATTTAATCATTAATTGGTTAGTAGTTTGATCACAGACATAGATATTGTTGACCTCATTAAGTTCATGATATCTCAATATGTTAAAATGCAGAGGAGAAATAAGTGCACAAAATAGAAATCAAACTTTGAAAATGCTTTACTGCCTTGAAAGCTCAATTAGGAATGAAATGTCAATTTTGTAGTGGGAGCTTTTTAGGAATTAGTTTTGCAGCAATCTGACATGTACTTTCAAGTAGAAATCACATAGCATCTGACAGTAGTTTTTCACATTGTTCTGTTTTAACTGTTATTAGACCTGTTCCTTTTTTCCCTCCTTCCTCCCTCTTTTTTTTAAGGGGATGAGTTAGGGAATGAGGTTTAGGATTTGAAGGATTAACTTGCTAACATTTGGAAAGTCTGAGTGTGTTTGTCTGGGACTATTAAGATATGTCTTCTCTAAAATTTTAATGGTACTTTCTGATTTCTTTTTTTCTTACTCCTTTCTGTCTGAGGTATTGTAAACAAGGCCAACATTGGAGACGTTTATGAATCAGCTGAGTTGCATTTTATGCCCTTAATGGATATACAGAGTTGCTATGAGTCAGAAGTGACTTGAAAGGACTTCACAATAACAACAACAAATGGATGCTATATTCTTTGTGATTTGTGAGAAAGACTCATGATTTTTAGGATTTGGCAAGTCAGGTGGATTTTAGGAGCCTAGAGTCCTGGTGTGGTGTTGTAGAATAAACACAGGACTGCTAACCACAAGGTCAGTTGTTCAAACCCACCAACAGCTCATTGGAAAATCTATAGGGTCACTTGAGTTGGAACTGACTCGATGACACTTAACAACACAACAGAATCCTGTGGCAAAGTGCAATCTATTTTTTTGTTATCGCTCTGGGAGGCATGTGCTAATCTGCTACAAAGACACCTTCTGTACCCTAGAGGATCCCTATGTGATCTTCTCCTGCTTATCATCCACTCTTCAACTAGACACACCTCCCACTCACAAAGATATGCTATGAGTATTGGAAGTGTGGGGGCTTTGTACAATAATCACTGTTGGTACCACAAGGTTGGTACTTCAAACCTACCAGGCGCTCCATGGCAGAAAGAGGAAACTTTCTGTTCCCGCAAATAGGCACAGTCTCAGAAACCCTGTAAAGCAGGAGTGGGGAACGTCCAGCCTGCAAGTCACATGTTGTTGTTATTAAGTACTGTCGAGTGGATTCCGACCCATAGCGACCCTGTATAGGGTTTCCTAGTAGTAGTTTGTAAGCTTAAACCCCGACCTAGCAGTTCAAACAGCTTTGCAGTCTGGCGCATTAATCCACAGCATCACAAACCTGGAAACCATTTGGTCTAGCCCTGCCAATGCAACTGCAGTTTCAACCATCACATTTGTTGTTATTGTTAGTG
>NW_006408586.1:12376660-12377604 GCF_000296735.1 Chrysochloris asiatica
ATAGTGGACCAAGCAAAATGAAGTCTTTCACAACTTCAATATTTTCTCCATTTAGTACGATGTTATTTATTGGTCCAGTCATGAAGATTTTTGTTTGTTTTGTTTGTTTGTTTGTTTTTACATTGGGGTACAACCCATACTGAAGACTGGTAGCCTTTGAACCTCATCAAATAAATAAATTACCAGAAATAAACTGTTAGACGATAAAGCGTGTTCCTTAGTTTGAAATTTAAGAGAAAATATTTGTTATTTATGAATGCTGCTTTTCTGGCCCACCACTAGTCTGTTAGTTCATGGTACTGTGGTTGTTTATGTGTTGTTGTGATGCTGAAAACTATGTCATCAGCATTTATATATCAGCAGAGTACACCATGGTGGACAGGTTTCAGCTGAACTTCCAGACTAGGAAGAAGGAGAGGCAGCCTACTTCTAAATGTTTAGACACTGAAAACCTTATTAATAACAGTGACACACTGTCAGAAAGCACTAGAATATTGAGTTTTGAAATGTGATGAATAGCACCAGAATATTTTCAAATATAGTGCCCAAAGATGAGCAGATTAGAAGGCACTCAAAATAGAACTGGGGAAGAGTTGCTTAATCAAGCTAGAGTTGACCATGATGATGTGAATGGAGTAAAGCTGTCAGGACCTTCATTTGTTGATGGGCACAACTCAAAATTAGAAGAAATAGTTGTAAACATTAATTAATAATCATAACATGAAGTGTACAAAGCATGAATCTAGGAAAATTGGAAGTTGTCAAAATTGAAACGGACTGCAAAAAGATAGATATCCTAGGCGTTAGTGAGCTGAAATGGACTACTGTTGGCCATTTTGCATCTGACAAAGATATGAATCATTATATTGGGAAAACATCATATTCATCATCCCAGCTTCTTGGATTATTTGCTCAGCACATAAACTGAATAAATATGGTGGAAA
>NW_006408586.1:12378086-12378622 GCF_000296735.1 Chrysochloris asiatica
AGAATTCTTCAATATTGTAAGTCAAGGCTTGAATTTTTTTCTTCAGTTCCCTTAGCTTGAGAAATGCTGAGCATGCTCTTCCCTTTTGGTTTTCTAAATTCAGGTCTTTGAACATTTCATTATAACATTTGACTTTGGCTTGTCAAACTGCCCTTTGAAAGTTTCTGTTCAACTCTTGTACCTCCTCATTTCTTCCATTTGCTTTAGCATCTCAACTCTGGAAAGTACATTTCAGAATCTCTTCTAACATCCATTTTGATGTTTTCCTTCTTTCTTATATTCTTAATGACCTTTTACTTTCTTCCTGTAAGATGTTCTTGATGTCATCCCATCACTCTTCTGGTCTTTGGTCATTAGTGTCTAATGCATAAACTCTTTTTAGATGATCACTAAATTCAGGTAGAATATATTCAAGGTTCTATGTTGACTCTCGTAGATTTGTTTTCAGTTTCTTCAACTTCAGCCTGAATTTACATATGAGCAATTGATGGTCTGTTTCACATTCTGCCCCTGGCCTTGTTTTGGCTGATGATATG
>NW_006408586.1:12381418-12384122 GCF_000296735.1 Chrysochloris asiatica
ATCAGGATTCCATATATATGAATGTGTATACGTATGTTGTTGCTAAGTGCTATTGAGTTGGTTCTGACTCTTAATGACCCTGTATAGGGTTTTTGAGGAGCATTTTGTGGGTTTGATTTGGTGACCTTGTGTTTTGCAATCCATTGCTGATCTTGCAGCGCCACAGCACCACACCCATATATGTGCACACACACATTCATTATTGTTGTTAAGTGCTGTCAAGTCAGTTCTGATCCATAGCGACCATGTATAGGATTTCTGAGGAGCATCTGGTGAGTTACAATTGGTAACTTTGAAGTTCAAACCGACTTGGCATTTTAGTGCCATACAAGGACTCCATTTTTATGTATATATATGAGCTCTGGTAGCGTAGTGATTACAAATTGGGCTGCGAACATTAAGGCCAGGAATTTGAAACTACCAGCTGTTCCATGGAAGAAAGATAAGGCTTTCTGTTCCTGTAAAGATTTACAGCCTCGGAAACCCTGTACAGGGTCGCTATGAGTCGGAATTGACTCTCAACAGCTCTTAACAACAACAATATATGCATATATGCACATACATATATATATATACACACACACATATATATGTATGTGCATATATTTGGAGAGAGACAGCCCTGCTGACCCTACTGTAGGATAAACACTGGACTGATAATCACAAATTCAGCAGTTCAAACCAATGAGTTTCTTCTCAGGAGAAATATGAGACTTTCTGCTCTCATAAAGATTTATAGCCTCAGTTATAATAGAACATATAGCATCAGCCTACACTGGATCACTATGAGTCAGAATCAGCTTGATGGCAGTGGGTTTGGTTTGATGTTATGCATATTGCTAGTAAGTGCTGTCAAGATGGTTTCAACTCATAGCAACCCTGTATAGCATTTCCAATGAGTGGCTGGTGGGTTTGATCTTCCCACCTTGCGGTTAGCATTCCAGTGCTTATCCTACACTGCCACACCAGGATATATATATATATATATATATATCTCATAAATGCTTTGACTATGAAAATGTGTAATTGTATTATCACCTTTTCATTTCCACCTGTTCCTTTGGAAGTGTTTTCAAAGGTATTATCCAAGGAATATTGTACCATTACAGAAAATAACATTGCCAGAGTTAGTAGCATAGGCCATTCTAGGAACATCTTAATATGCTGTTTTAAATGCAGTTGTTTGTCATAATATATAATGAACACTGCCCACAAAGGGAATCTCATGTTTGTTTATTTTTTTAGCATAAGAAGAAGAGTTGTTAAATTGTCACCAAGTTAGTAGCTTTATCTTAATATTGATAAATGGTAAATATTTCATTTATGCTGTAAAGACACAAAATATATTTTAAATCATCCTACAATTGTTTTGCTTTTTTCCCAAGAAACTCTAACAAGATCTGTTTCAAAAGTAAACTCTCTATGATAATTTAGTGGATATACCCTCATGTATGAAACATAGGCATTGCATAGCTAATTGATGAATTGATCTAATTTTATCAGCAAAATTAAATTTTCTCTTTTATCTAGGTAGATGTTTTAAAGATTCCTATGTGAAAACCTCAGCTAATGAGTATCCTGTATAATTGTTTGTTTTATTAGATGATTATTTTCCAGTTAATTCCTGTTTGGAGAGCTATGTATTTTTCCCTTCTTAGAGAAACCCATTATGTTTAAAATAGTTGAGAAAGATATGTGAGATCACTAAATAGCAGCACAGAGAGTCTTTAAAATAGACTTATGCCCCCAAAGAATAAAGGAACACTATAGTACTGGAATCTTAAATCTCGAAGGTCCTAAGTATTTACTTACTCCAACTTTTTTATTTGATAGAAAGGCCACATAGCTGGCTGGTGATAGAACCAAGTCTTTGTCATTTTTGCACAGATACTTACTGTGCCACTTTAGCTAAATAACAATTTTAAGGTCAGACATTTTGGGGTGAGATATTTCATATATTAAGGTCTTGTTCTGGTTTCATTTGTGTACAATGCAAAACTTCTTAGCTCTAAAATGTCTTCTAGTGAGTACAACTGGACCCCAGAATTTAACTCAGTAGGTTTCACCCCTAGAGTAAGTGTTGACTGTTGGCAAGGTACAGATAGTAAGACCCTGTTCAAGTCCTAGTTGATTATATTTTAGTTTTTAAAAAAAGTTTTTTTCATGCATTTTTAGGAAAGAAGACTAGGAAGGAATCTCTATGGCTAAGAAATTGTTGCAATTGACTTGTAGGTGGACTAGAAAGTGATGGTTTGAATGTGAAAAAGTGGAAAGAATTAAAAAATAATAATACTGCCTAAGCTGAAATAGTTTGATTTCATTTTGGGTGAGGATTTTTGGTAGAGAGCTAAGGGAATATGAGATCTGGAAATCAGGGAACCATAAAGTTACTTCACCTTAAAGTCACTTCACATGTCTGATGGACTTTCATTTGCTGATGGAGCTCAACTCAAAATGAAGAGAAACAGTTGTAAACATCCATTGAAAATCAGAACATGGAATGTAAGAAGTATGAATCTGGGAAAATTTGAAGTTGTCAAAAATAATATGGAATGCATAAACATCTATATCTTAGCATTAGTGAGATGAAATGAAGTGGTATTGGCCATTTTGAATCTGACAACCACATGGTTTACTATGCTCGGAATGACAAATTGAAGAGGAATGATGTTGCATTCATTGTCAAAAATAACATATCCAGATC
>NW_006408586.1:12394810-12397248 GCF_000296735.1 Chrysochloris asiatica
GTATATTGGTCATTTTGAATCTGATAATATCCCAGGTTTACTATGCTGGACATGAAAAATTGAAGAGGAATGGTGTCACATTAAGTATCAAACAGTACATTTTAAGATCTGTCTTGAACTACAACACAGTCTGTGATAGGATAATATATATACGTCTACAAGGAAGACCAATTGAGACCACTATTATTCAAATTTATGCATGAACCACTAAAGCCAGTGATGATGAAATTGAAGAATTCTGCAAAATTCTTCAGTCTGAAATTTATCAAGCATGAAATCGAGAGTTATTGGTAACTACTGGGAATTGGAATGGGAAGATTGGAAATAAAGAGGATCAATAGCTGGAATATATGCCCTTGGTAATAGGAACAATGCAAGAGACAACATGATAGAATTTTGCAAGACCAATGACTTCTTCATTGTAAATACTTTTTTTAAACAATATAAAAGAAGACTATACACATGGACTTCACCAGATGGAATATACAGAAACCAAACTCACTACATTTGTGGAAAGAGATGATAGAAAAGCTCCATATCATCAGCCAAAATAAGGTCAGAGACAGACTGTGGATGAGACCATCAAATGTTCATATCCAAGTAGGACGAAGTTGAAGAAAATTAAAACAAGCAAGTCCATGAGAGTCTAAATATAACCTAAGCATATCACACCTGAATTTAGAGATCATCTCAAGAATAGATTTGATACATTAGACACTGTTTTAGTGTTTAGTATCTGGATTCCTCTTCACTTTCAGCAAGCAAAGTTGTATCTTAAAATATTTACTGATGAAGATCAAAGAGCACAGCCTTCAGTATGGATTGCATCTCAGTGTAAAGAAAACAAAAAATCCTCACCATGGCACCAATAAACAACATTCTTATTGATGGAGAAAAGATTGACGTTATCAAGGACTTCATTCTTCTTGGATCAACTATCAACACTCACGGAAGCAGCATTCAGGAAATCAAATGATGTATTGCATTAGGCAAATCTACTTTTAAAGTGTTGAAGAGCAAGGATGTCAGATTGAAGACTAAGGTGCACCTGACCCAAGCCATGGTATTTTCAACAACCTCATATGCATGTGAAAGCTAGACAGTGAATGAGGCAGACTGAAGAAGAATTGATGCTTTTGAGTTATGGTGTTGGAAGAGAATATTGAAAATGCCATGGGCTGCCAAAAGAATCAACAGATCTGTGTTGGAAGAAGTGCAGCCAGAATGCTCCCTGGAGGCCAGGACGGCCAAACTTTGTCTCTCATACTTTGAACATATTGGCAGGAGGGAACAGTCACTGGAGAAGGGTATCATGTTTGGTAAGGTGGAGGGTCAGAGATAAAGAGGAAGACCCCCAGAGAGATGGATTGACTAAGTGGCAACATCAATGGCTCAAGAGTGGTAACAACTGGGAGGTTGGCCCAGGATAGGGCAGTGTTTCTTTCTGTTGTGCACAGAGTCGTTATGAGTTGGTACGGACTTGATGGCATCTAACAACAACAACAGCATCAGGATTCCATTGGGATACCTCTCTTTGAAATGAGCACAAATATGGATATCTTCTAATCAGTTGGCCAGGTAGTTGTCTTCCAAATTTCTTAGCATAGATGAGTGAGTGCATAGAAGAGTTGTGGGTTGCAGAACATTTAGAATATCTTCAGGAATAAATAAAAAGTTCAGTCAGAAGACAAGAACGAAGGGAAAGATAAAAATGGATGTCAGAAGAGACTCAAACATGTGCTCCAGTGTAGACATACTAAAGTAGATGGAAGAAATGAGGAGGTACAATAGCTGAACAGAAAATTTCACAGGGCAACTGGAAAAGACAAAGTCAAATATTATAATGAAATATGCATGTATTATAGTGTAATGTGCAAAGACCTATGACTAGAAAACCAAAAGGGAAGAACACACTCAGCATTTCTCAACCTGAGGGAATTCAATCCTCAATTTACTCTGTGAGTAAAATATTGAATGATATAGAAAGCATCAAAAGAAGATGGACGGATTAAACAGAGTCAATGTACCAAAATAAAATGGTTGATGTTCAACCATTTCAAGAGGTAGCATATGATCAAGAGCCGATGGTACTGAAGGAAGATGTCCAAGCTGCATTGAAGGCATTGACAAAGAGCAAGACTCCAGGAACTGATGAAATAAAAATTGGTATTTTTCAACAACCTGATGAAGTTCTGGAGGCAATTAGTCATCTATTCCAAGAAATTTGGAAGACATCTACCTGGCCAACTGACAGAAAGAGATCCATATTTGTGCCCATTCCAAAGAGAGGTGATCCAACTGAATGCAGAAATCATTAGACATTATCATTAATATGTCATGCAAGTAAAATTGAAAATGACTACAGCCATACATTGATAAGGAACTTCCAGAAGTTCAAGTCAGATTCAGACAATGATGTGGAGTGAGGGATGCCAGTA
>NW_006408586.1:12397348-12404711 GCF_000296735.1 Chrysochloris asiatica
AAAGAGCACAGCCTTTGGTATGGATTGCATCTCAATGTAAAAAAAACAAAAATCCTCACCATTGGACCAATAAACAACATTCTTATTAACAGAGAAAAGATTTAAGTTGTCAAGGACTTCATTCGTCTTGGATCAACTATCAACCCTCATGGAAGCAGCCGTCAAGATATCAAAGGACGTATTGCACTAGGCAAATCTGTTGCAGAAGACTTTTTTAATTGTTGAAGGGCAAAGATGTCACCTTGAGGACTAAGCTGTGCCTGACCCAAGCCATAGTATTTTCAATAACCTCATATGGATGCAAAAGCTGGACAGTGATTAAGGAAGACCATAAAAGAATTGATGCCTTTGAGTTATGGTGTTGAAGGAGAGTATTGAAAATGCCATGTGTTGCCAAAAGAACCAGTAGATCCTGTTTTTGAAGAAGGACAGCCAGAGTGCTCCTTGGAGGCCAAGATGGCCAAACTTCATTTCTCATACTTTGGACATATTCTCAGGAGGGACCAATCGCTGGAGAAGGATATCATGTTTGGCAAGGTGGAGGGTCAGAGAAAAAGAGGAAGACCCCCAATGCGATGGATTGGCCAAGTGGCATCATTGATGGACTCAAGCGTGGCAACAGTAGTGAGGTTGGCTGAGGATTGGGCAGTGTTTCATTGCCGTGCATAAGGCAGCTATGGCTGACTCGATGTCCCCTAACAACAACAACAACAAAGTATCAGTTTAAGGACTAAGGTGTACCTGACCCAAACCATGGTATTTTTAATAGCCTCATGTGCACGTGGATGTTGGACAATGAATAAAGAAGTCTGTAAAGAAGCCAATACAATTGAATGACAGTGTTGTTGAAGAACACTGAAATATCATGGAGTACGAAAAAATAAATCAGATCTTTCTTAGAATAAATGCATGCATAATGCTCCTTAAAAACAATGATGATGAGACTTCACCCCCTTTACTTTGGACATATTGCCAGACAGCACCAGTCCTTGGAGAAGTTTTTCATTTTTCTAAAAGTGGAGGGTCAGCAAAAAAGAGGAAGACCCCCAATAAGATGGATTAACACAATGCCTGCAACAATGGGCTCAAACAGAACAATTGTGAGGATGGCTCAGGATGAGGCAGTGCTTCATTCTGCTGTACATAGCATCATTATGAGTCTGAAGTTACAGAACAATATCTTACAACAACAACACCATATAAATCAGAGGGACGGTGGTTGTTCAGTGATAAAATTCTCACTTTCTGAGCTGGACTCTCAATTCCAGATGTGGCTTGTAAGAATGGCTCAGAACTGAGTAGTTGACTGTCAATTGTATAATATTCATGTTAAATTCATCCTTACAGTGGAATTCTTGTTGCTCCCAATACAGAAGCTATTTTGGATTTTAAACATTTCAGTTTGTTTCCACTGATGGGGTTGTCCCTGAATAGGAATATTTCCATAAAGTAGTGATGCAGTTATTTTTGAGCTCTTCGAGGAATCTTTTAAACATTTAGATTCTTTAAAATATATATATCTTTCAGATGAGGCAAATAAATATGTCTTGAAAACAAGATTATTGTCTAAACATACCCCTAAATATTTTATGCTGATTTTACAAGATGTATTTGTTAATAGCAATGAGTAGTTATGATGCCTTTTGGAGATGATGGAAAAACACATTTTTAACTTTTGCAGATTATCACTTTAATGGCTACATTTCCCAATGCTTCTCAGTCCCCAGGTTTATGATTTATCTGCCTTTAAGACATTGAATACAAATTCTATGTGCATTGTTCATGATAAATGCAGCATTTGTGTAAATGTCATGCTGAATGTAAAGTGACAAGAATTTTACTATAATTTGGTATAAGGTGAAGCGTTAATTAAGGGATGTACATACTAATGAGTTGAGGGAAAACATTTGCTGTCAGATAGTTTAGAATGACCATTATGAACATTGTTGGCATTTTTGTGACCTATAAATACTATATGAAGTTTACCCCAAATCTACTGAAGTCAGCAGCAGCAAAGCAGAAATGAATGGGTCCTTAAACTATTGGCAAAATGAATCATTTTAAAGCTTCAAAAGAATAAATCACTATTTACTGATGCAGGATGGATCACCCAATTATTATAAGACACAGCATATGAGAAGGTAATACCATTCATAAACTACAGAATAAAATAGACTCATTTACTGCAAGTTATTATTTTTGATGTAAGTTCTTTTTTAATTAGTAGAACAAATGTTAATGGCAAAAAGCCTGACTGCTCATGCAAGGAAAAATATCCATTCTATAGTGAGTTGAGCTAGATATTAATAACGTTAAAAACGATTTAGCATTTAGTTATCCTCCCCCACAAATAAAAATTAGCACTCTAAAATTTGACACTTTCTAATATTCTTTGATGCTTCTTGTCAAAACCTTAGACTCTGATTTGAATGAAATATTTATAGGCGAACACCCAACAGGGAAATGAAGTGAGCTGACTCCACATGGGTTTAATATTGCCTTCTCAATTAGTCTTTGCCTTGCAATTAGTTGAATCTGCCTTCTGAGGTTTGCACCATGTTTCTTAGTCACCTTTTCATCTTCAGTGTCACTAAATGTTCAGAAACAACAACTTGTCAAATCTTAGTACCTGTTTCATCTTTTATGGATATTCTTTCTCTAATATTATTCTGATTTATTTATTGGCTCAGTAGTGTGCTTTGGTTTCTGTCTCCACATCTATCCAAACTTGGCAGGTTAGCACTCATGTACAAATTCAGCTGTTTTCATATATTAAAACAAATCTAGATCTTAGGAGTGAAGTAAGAATGGGATGGAAAACTGGTAGTAGGGAACCCTAATTAAAAACTGTGTGTATCAAATTGAAGCATCATTTTAGTTCTGCTGTGACTACGGTGACTTAGTCTTTGGGAACTTGGGGTTTCTTTTCCTAATTTCCATTGTTATGGAGGTAGCAATTTTAGATTCTATTTCTATCACTAGCTACCAAGGTCTTGACTCTATTTGCTCAAATCTAAAACATCTATTTTGGATCCCTTTCTATTCAATTTTGAGTAGAATAGACCCTTTCATCTATCTATTCTTTCCTGTTTAGGCTGTAAACTCTCTAACAGCAAAAGATGTATCTGCTCTATTCTACTGGAAACTATTGACCAAAAATTTAGTAAATTCATTTCTTTTACCAGGGACCACAACTAAACTACATTTCTTAGGTCTTCACATCTAGGTGGGGCAGTGTGTGACTAGTTTCAGATGATAGAATATAAATAAAAATGTGCCATTTTCAGTTTGAGGCAATGAAGAGCACATGTGCAATCTCTAGGTACATGTTCTCCTTCTTGCTCTGTTTCTTTATCTTTCCCTATTTCTTTCTGTTTTCTAGTTGAGTGATGTTATCTTTATAGCACCATACCAGGACTCCAATGATGCTAACATGTCAGAGAGAGGAGCTAAAACAAGAATTACCAGAGCCCCTGATGACTGGATGGATCAAAATTCCTTTTGCTAATCTGCTTTGGAGTATGGTATGTTAGGCTCCTGAGACTTTTTTGGTTGTTTATTCATTTAGTGTGGCGAAAATAGATGAGGATGCTACAAAAAGTTAATGGAAAAAGTAGTACTAAAAGATGAAGTGTTTCCATGAGCTTTTTGAAAATATTTGTCCGTGTAACTCACACATTTATAATATTTTAAAAGATGTTAACCTACCTTAATTTATTCAGAAATGGGCTGTGATCATAATAAAAGTCTAAAATTTATGGCAAGGACTTAGTATTATGGTGGCAGTTATAAAGGGAAAGTATGGCAATTTATACAAAGCACTGACAATGCATGTGGTAAAACTATAACATGCCATATCGAGATGCAGACAATATGCCTGTTAAATTAACAAGTCTGGAAAATAAACTGAATGGGTAAAAATGTTAGTGTAGGTTGGCTAGTATTAATTCGGTTTTATAGTTAAATGTGACCTCAGTGGGTTCGAACCACAAAACTTTAGGATCTACTACCCAGGGATACCCAGGAGATAATATACATTTTTAAGCATAAATGAATAGAAATAGAGCAAGTCTACAACCTGACCCTTGAAGAGTTGAAAAAGTTGAGTATTTCTAGCTCTGAAAGAATTGGAGATAAGATTTGCTACCAAATATGACAAAGTTTGTGAGCAAAAGAAGTCTATTTAAAATAGCCCTGTAGTAAAGATCAAACTAAGAGCATGACCTTCCTTGTTAAGCCTGACAGTCTAAAGGGCAGTTTCCATTAAGTTTGGGGATAAAGGCTTATTTAAGAAAAGTAAATCAATATGTAAAATTTAGGAACTATATCAGTGAAAGGGGCACTGGTGGCGTAATGAGTTGGACTGCTAACCAAAATATCAGTAGTTTGAATCCACCAACTACTATGTGGGAAAAAGATGAGGCTTTCTGCTTCTGTAAAGATTTACAGCTTCAGATGTCCCGTACAGGGTTGCTATGAATAGAACTGACACATTGGCACACAAATATCCATGAAAGGACCGTGGGTATATTTGCTGTATTATCATGCTAACTGGAAACAATTTATCAGCCTGAAAAGTTTTTGAGGAAATTTATTGCTAAAAAAAACAAAAAACAAAAAAAGCCATAAGTTAGGTTTAAAACTCTTTGACTAAACTTTAAATCACACTATTTAAACTTCAGCATTCAATAAACAGAATGTGAGTTCCTAATGCTTTTCAGAATCCAGGGATAGTTCCAAAATTAAATATGATTATCAAGGATAATGCCATGGAAGATTTCCCCTAAAAACCAGGGCAAGAACAGAACCAGGGTCATTATATCTTCACCATGGATTTCAGGATTGCTATGTGAAGTCCAAGCTCTGGTAGCGTAGTGGTTATGAACCGGGCTGCGAACCTCAAAACCAGCAGTTCGAAACTACCAGCTGTTCCGTTACAGAAAGATGAGGCTTTCTGCTCCTATAAAGATTACAGCTTCAGAAACCCTCTACAGGGTCACTATGAGTTGGACGCGACTCCATGGCATATAACAACAACAACAACAATACGTGAAGTCCAGTACAATAGGTACTGAAATGCTAATCACAAGATTGGCAGATTGGCAGTTCAAACTGACCAGCCATCCCTCGGAAACACTATACAGGGTTGCTAAGAGTCAGAACTGACTCAATGACACTTAACAGCAACAAAAATGTACCAATATCTACCCCCCCCCATTCTTCCTTTTTCCGAGTGTGTTTATTGTTCCTATGTTTTCCTGTCCTTGCTCTAATGTTATATAGTGAATGTTACAGGAAGATGGATAATTTTTTTCAGTTCATTAGTCACCAAACCATGGAAGTCATAAGAAGTAAGTTAAAAAAAAATACTCTGCATCATTAGGAAATCTTAGCCTTTAACAGATTAGAAAGGTAATTAAAAACATATTGCTACAAAAATCACAAAACTTCTATCAAACAAAAAAATAAAATATAAAGCTATTGTTTATCAACATATACTCCATCTCGGTCTTTCAATTTCTGAAAGACTTTCTGTCTCTCAAACCCTTCTTCCAAATTTCATGGTCTTTGAATTATACTGTCAAAACTGCAGTTTATACATCTTCAAGAGACTCAAGTTATGTTCCTTTGAAGTATTCTTTGCATATTGGGATCAAAAAAGATGTCTGTAGGAGCAAGAGTAGAGGTGTAGGGTGGACAGGAGAGGGTTTCCCAACAAAATTCTCGTAGGAGAGCTGGCTGTCCTTGAAGAATGAGCAGGTAGATATATTGTTGTGATGGGAAAACAAAACAAAACAAAAAACTCCGCAGAATTTTCATGTTTTTTTTCTTCCCAGTGCAGTTTTAACTTTTCTTTAACTTTATTAATAATAAACCCCTGTGATCATCCTGTGTCCTTCAAGAAAATGACACCTTTGGAATCCCAAGAAATAGTTGTCAGTGCTTTCTAGATTGACCTCTCTGCCTTGAATTTACTTGGCCCAGAAGATCCCCTCTGAAACCACAGTTTTGATTGGACCTTGCCCTTTGGATCATATTGGTAAATCTAAGCCTTGTTCCTGGTTACAATTCATTCCATAAAATCGTTACCATTAGATTCTATCTTGCTTAAAAGACTGATGCATTTTTCTTTGAGTTAAATGGTCTTCACTCAATGTGTTTGGAACCAAAAGCTTGCTGAAGCCAAGATATTCACTTAAGATTGATGATGCTGAATTGTGCAAGATGCCAACCTCAGGAGGTATGCATCAATGGTAATTTTATGGTATTCTTCCACCAGCTTTTTTCCTTCATTGAAGTTGCCTATCTTCCCTTTCTTTGCTCATTTTTGAGGTCTTCCTGACCTTTCTTAAAATCTTTGACCCATCTATAACCAGTTATTTTATGTGGGGAAGCATTCCTGTAAACTTGATGTAAAGCTTCAAAGATTTTGGAATATATATACATGAGTTTTTTCCCCCAAGGCAAATGTAGTTTGTCTTTTTTTTTTTTTAAACATCCTAATGAGATTAAGACAAGTGTATTACTGAGAAAACATCTCTGTAGTCATCCACTGATCACAAAGACATGTTTAAACACTAAAAAAAAAAAATTTGTTCACCTATAAAATGGAACCCTAGTAGCAATACTTTTTGACCAACATTCCTGTGAGTGTTTGGGTCTTTGTGTTCTCCTTTGGAAGGGAATAAATGCTTTCTATAGGTGAAATGAAAAGTAAAACAGACATCTCTTGGTAACTAAAGATGATTATGACAGACACAATGGTATGTGGTCATGAAATCCATGTATGTTTCATTGGTCATATTGTGGACAACATCCAATTTGCAATACGTAAGCTATGTGACTGCAATCTGGTAAATGGAATGTGAGCAGAATGACTTCTAGACCTGGACCGTAAAAGCTGCTCATATATAAAAAAATTATTTACTCTCTGTTTAGTACATTTATGTATTCAGGATGATGGCATCATCAGTGGAAAGAAGATAAGTTAACGACAGAGAGCTCTTTTAACCACCTCCATCATTTCACTCAATTATGACATAAGCATTCAACAAAGCTTTTATCAAGTTAAGTGACTACGAATTTAGACTTTATTATTGTTTATTTCAAACATTAGTAACCCTCCCTTATGCAAGCAATGCATGTAACTTTTTGATTTTTCCTGAACACAGTTTTTCGATTTATTTAGTATTTTTCAAATATACCTATACATTCTGTTTTGTTTAATCTATACTTTTATCAGTCCTTAGATTGATTTAATTACTGAATTGAATGCTTGATTCATTTATATTTATTCTTTGTTTAAAATGAAAGCATCTATATCTATTAATTTTACTATGAGTACATTTTGGAACCACCACTC
>NW_006408586.1:12406496-12411663 GCF_000296735.1 Chrysochloris asiatica
GAGATGGATTGACTAAGTGGCAACATCAATGGCTCAAGAGTGGTAACAACTGGGAGGTTGGCCCAGGATAGGGCAGTGTTTCTTTCTGTTGTGCACAGAGTCGTTATGAGTTGGTACGGACTTGATGGCATCTAACAACAACAACAGCATCAGGATTCCATTGGGATACCTCTCTTTGAAATGAGCACAAATATGGATATCTTCTAATCAGTTGGCCAGGTAGTTGTCTTCCAAATTTCTTAGCATAGATGAGTGAGTGCATAGAAGAGTTGTGGGTTGCAGAACATTTAGAATATCTTCAGGAATAAATAAAAAGTTCAGTCAGAAGACAAGAACGAAGGGAAAGATAAAAATGGATGTCAGAAGAGACTCAAACATGTGCTCCAGTGTAGACATACTAAAGTAGATGGAAGAAATGAGGAGGTACAATAGCTGAACAGAAAATTTCACAGGGCAACTGGAAAAGACAAAGTCAAATATTATAATGAAATATGCATGTATTATAGTGTAATGTGCAAAGACCTATGACTAGAAAACCAAAAGGGAAGAACACACTCAGCATTTCTCAACCTGAGGGAATTCAATCCTCAATTTACTCTGTGAGTAAAATATTGAATGATATAGAAAGCATCAAAAGAAGATGGACGGATTAAACAGAGTCAATGTACCAAAATAAAATGGTTGATGTTCAACCATTTCAAGAGGTAGCATATGATCAAGAGCCGATGGTACTGAAGGAAGATGTCCAAGCTGCATTGAAGGCATTGACAAAGAGCAAGACTCCAGGAACTGATGAAATAAAAATTGGTATTTTTCAACAACCTGATGAAGTTCTGGAGGCAATTAGTCATCTATTCCAAGAAATTTGGAAGACATCTACCTGGCCAACTGACAGAAAGAGATCCATATTTGTGCCCATTCCAAAGAGAGGTGATCCAACTGAATGCAGAAATCATTAGACATTATCATTAATATGTCATGCAAGTAAAATTGAAAATGACTACAGCCATACATTGATAAGGAACTTCCAGAAGTTCAAGTCAGATTCAGACAATGATGTGGAGTGAGGGATGCCAGTAGTAACATCAGATGGATCTTGGCTGAAAGCAGAGAATACCAGAATGATGTTTACTGTATTTTATTGACTGCACAAAGGCTTTCAGTTGTATAGATCATGACAAGGTATGGGCAAAATTTGGAGAATGAATATTCTGGAACACTTAATTGTGCTCATAAGGAAACTTTACATAGAACAAGAGGCAGTTGTTTGAGCAGAAAAATGGGCACTGAATGGTTTAAAATTAGGAATGTGTGTGTAGGGTTGTATTTTTTCAACATGATTATTTAATCTGTATGCTGAGCAAATAATCAGAGAAGCTGGATTATATGAAGAAGTGTGCACTATCAGGATTGAAGAAAGATTTATTAACAACCTGCTTTATACAGATGATAAAACCTTGCTTGCTGAAAATGAAGAGGACTTAAAATACTGATGAAGATCAAAGCCTTCAGTATGAGTTGTAAATTAGCGTAAAGAAAAAAAAAAAATCTCACCATTGGACCAATAAATTTTGCCATGTTCTTGTATTTCATTTTTTTTTTTCAAAAGCTTTCTAATGATGTTTTGATTTTTCTCATTAATACATGAATTTTGGAGAATTATTTTACACTGGGACAATCATTTACATGTCGCTTAAACAATGCATCTCATTTGTAGGAGATTGTAGTTTTTCAATTTTTCTAAATCTTTCGTATACTTTTTAGGTTGTTGAGGATATTCAATGAGAAATTTCAGGCAATATGTTTAACAATAGGCCTACTCAGTCATCAATATTCTATAAATGTCAGTGAATATAACTGAATTCTTTTTGTTGTAATATTCTTTTAAATTCTGTAGATAGTAGCTGTATGAAGGAAGGGACAGCAGTCCAATTTTCCAGTTGCATCTTGTTCTCAGAGCCAGGGTACAAACATTAAGAGAAGAACACAATATCTTTTCTTAATCACAAAAGCAGAATCACTCTTATGTGACGAAGTGTATTTGGGATCTGTTTGTTATCTATTTTTGTATAACAAATTGCTCCAAAACGTAATGACTTGAAACAACCACATAAATTATTTTGCTTACACATCTGCAATTTTGGCAATGTGTAAACAATGTGGCAAGGATGCCTTATCTCTGTTCCACTCCACTCCACATCTGCTAGAACGACTCAAACTCTGGGATTTGTAATCATTTGCTGGTTCATTCACCTATCTAGTGGTTGATTCTGGCTGTTGGCTTGAACTTTAGCAAAAGTTGTTGATCAGAACACTTACTGTTGTTCTCTGTATGCCATGGACTTTCTTTCACAATATTGTGGCTGGGTTCCAACTAGGAGCATTCAGAAAGAAGGAGAGAGAGAAGGAGAACCAGGTGGAAGCTATATTACTCTATCCTAGTCCTTGAGGACATGCAATGTCACTTCCTGTATAATATACTTGTTAAAAATAAGCAACCTGAAGTGGAGGAAAAACAGACCCCACTTCCTCATGAAGGAGTGTTAATATCACATTGTAAAGCTAACATGTGTGATGAGATATATGAGGGCGCCTTAAAACGTTCATGAGAAAAAAAAAAAACTTTTAATTTTATTTTCCTACAAATGTTTTGAAGCCCTCTTGTATTGGTGTGGCCATATCTAGAACATATTCGTATATCAACCACACCTGGTTTTGTTTTTTCTCCTAATTTTTATTTTTATTTCTATTTCCTATTTTCACATGAAATGAAAAAAAAAAAAACTCAGCTTCTGATTTGAAGATTGACTGTAAGTCTTTGTTTTAAAATGAGTGATAATAATAATATCTATTTCAATCATTTGAGAAAATTAAAAGTGATAAGAATTTCCTTAGATATTTAGTGGAAATACTAAAGAAGCTACATTTTATACTTTTAGTCAGATGCAGCTTAAACATGATGAGCAACTTTTGAACCACTTCCCTAATACTCACATAAAGATTTTACTAGGAAACACCACCAAATCTACATGGGTTAACTTTAATAAGGAAAAATAATTAAAATACACTTTCTTGTGGACAGTAATTCTTTCCCCATTTAATTTAGCACTTTGCCACTGCTTTGTTTATAGCTATAACTTTTAAGGATGGTAGAATCTTGGCTGTGGGCTGAAAATGTCATGAAGATTGGAGTCATGATCTACACTTTGAACAGCCAAATCTAAATCAACCTTTGAAATATTACTTGGGTTGGCAAGACATAGTCTGGACCAAGGACATTACTGCAAGCCAACAACTTTTGGGATAGTAGATAAAGCTCTGACATTCACACCAGCTGTGACTTTGATTAAGTCACTCTTCTTGCATTTTTTGCTATCTGCCTTAACTTTCTGGCCAGACCCTCTCAAACCCCTTCCAAAAAAAGGGATATAAGGAGGGTTAATAAGTAAGCTGTTAGTTCCTAAATTCACTAAAAACTAAATAGCACTACATGCTGAGTTAGCAAAGTTCAAATTAGCTATAGAATCTAGAGCATGTTCTGTCCTGTAAGTGAAGTTTTTTGATAGCATGAATTTAAAAGCATATATGATAATAATGGAGTCCTGCTGTGGGTTGATGCACTGGACTGCAAAGTCAGTTTGAACCACAAGATCAGTGGTTCAAGCTCACCAGCTGCTCCTCGGAAACCCTCTACAGGGGGGTCCCTATGAGTCAGAATCGACTCAGTGCACTTAACAACAGCATGATAATAATATTTATTAAAGTTCATTGAATGCTTATCTCATGCCAGGCACTATGCTAAGTACTTCACGTTTCTTATCACTCTTTTCTCAAATGAATGAAAGATATAGGTATTATGATCATCCTCATTTAAAAGATGAAATTGGAAAACGGTTAAAATGTAAGTTTCATAGTCAGGTTCACACAACTAAGGAAAGAATAGAAATGGAAAGTGAAGTCATTTTTAACATCTATACATAAAAACACTTAAGATAGAAATATAGCTCAACACCACTAATTTTGTCATAAGGGTTAATATGACCTTTTAAGGCCACACAGGTAATTTAGTCATATGTTCAGACCTTCAAGTATGTTGAAATACTATATTATTCTCTATACATTGCATACTGTGTAGATTATCAATTTCATTTTGAGGCCCTACAACCCAGAGAATTACCAAAATATAATCTAGGGAATTAAATATTAGAGATATATTTCTGAATTTAGGTCTTTCAACATTTGAATTCTCCTGGTGTGGTACTGGAGGATAACCTCATGGTTAACGGTTCAAATTCACCAATTGCTGCTGGTATATCCTATACAGGATTACTATGAATTGGAATAGACTCAATGGCATTTAACAGCAACATAAAATTCCTGCTTGATAAAAAGCTCTTTACACGTGATTATCACAAAATCTCTAATTTCTTATTTCAAGGAGACATTTTTCAGGATCAATGAAATAACAAAAGGCCTGTAACATAAAGGAAGTCAAGCACCAAACACTTAAAAAATTAATATGATACCCATATCAATGTTGAATTTGTAAGATCATTTCTTGAAATCAGCTTCCCACAGTGCAGAAATTCAACAACCACAACATTCCCCTCCTACCTTCCCAAGGTGGTGGTTCTTCCCTTCTCTCGTTGGGCTGTTAATAGTATTAAGTGTTGTGGTTGTAGTATAATCTGAGTAGCAAAAAGCAAAGACATGATCATAATCACAAATTGAGCAAAAAAACCCAAGTTTTACTGGCATGTTTAATTACTTCCAATAAGACTACACCAAAGCACTATCTCATATTTCCCCAATGTTCAACCACAAGTCCATTACAGCATAATGAAAATTACCGGGACCAAGTCTGACACAGTGCCTTCTGGTGGTTTCCATCTAGTAGTTAAATAAACTTTCATCTCACTCGAACCTAAAGCTTTTCTCTTCAGAAAGTTTTAATAAGCTGGTGTGGTGCTGTAATATCAGCCCTGGACTGCGAATCACAAGGTGAGCAATTAAAACCCACCAGCTGCTCATCCGAAACGCTAAACAGGGTCACTATGATTCAGACCTGATTTGACAGCATTTAACAACTCAATAGAAAGTTGTGTCTGCTATAGAAAACTTCTGAACGTAGCTGGTTGTTTCACAATGAAGAAAAGCCCCAAGGTTT
>NW_006408586.1:12411763-12414124 GCF_000296735.1 Chrysochloris asiatica
TTCTTTAACTTTATTAGATTTATGCTAGTAAGTACTCTCTCTTGGAGTCCTAGTGTGGCACTGCGGATTAATGCGCTGGACTGCAAGGTCAGTTTGAGTCGCAAGGTCGGTGATTCAAGCTCACCTGCTGCTCCTTGGAAACTCTATACAGGGTCGTTATGAGTTCAGGTACTGACTCAGCGGCACTTAACAACAAAGGTACTCTCTCTTAAGGAGCCATGGTGGATTACTTGTTAAGTGCTTAGCTGCTAACCAAATATTTGTTGGTTCAAACCCACCAGTCACTCTGCAGGAGAAAAGACTTGGCAATCTGTTCCTGTAAACATGAGGGGGGCTTCAAAAAGTTTGTAGGAAAATTCCATAATCTTTTTATTCCGTTTTTCTACTAACTTTTTGAAATCTCTGGTATTATAGCCTAGGAAACATATCAGACAGTTCTACTCTGCCTTATGGTATTGCTGAGTCAGATTGAACTCAACAGCACATACCATGCCTTACATGATTTTCCCAGGAAATTATTTGTATGAGCTATCAATCTGGTATGCTCCTTTTTTCTAGGATCCTAAGAATTACTACGAGAAATCCAGAAATAAAAATAGATATGAATTCTTAGTCTGTATTTCCCTACAATTTAAATTACTTCTTGGAGGCTTGGTAACTTTCTCAGCTTCCTTCACCTGACAATGAAGTCTGCAGAGCTACTATGGTGCTTTTACAATCAGTTATTACTTTAAGGAGTTGTTATGTCTAAATTCATAACTGATTTATTGTCTGTCTACGCATGATCAAAGTTGTTTTTTTTTAAGTCAAAAGAAGGGATTTTATAAAAGTATCTGCTCTCCATTTTTGCCTATAATATGTAATTGTTTGCTATTGAGTCAGCCTGTGATTCATGATGACTCCATACATGACAGATCAAACACTGCCTAGTCCTGTGCTGTCTCCATGATTGGATACCACCTACTTGTTAGTGAATGCTTGTGTGTTGCTTTAATGCTGAGCAACTTTCAACAGAGCTTCCAGACTAAAGTGGACTAGGAATAAAGTTCTGGTGATCTAATTTAGAAAATCAGCCAATAAAAGTCATATGGATCCCAGTGATCCCATGCACAGCTAATCATGAGATGATATAGGACCTGGCAGCATTTCCTTCATTGTGCACAATTTACCATGAATTTGGGAATGACTCAATGACAGCTAACAACAGCAACAATGCAAAATCTCAAAACTGTGATATATTAATTTTATGACAAAAGCAAAGAAGTGAAGATGGATTAGATATCATATTACAAAAAAGTCAGATTGAAAAACAAATTTCTCAAACCCTAGCTTACAGAGCATGGGCCAGTGTGCAAGAAGAACCTAGGTGGAAAACCCTGGACTCCCGAGGCATTCTCCTTTAGATTTTTACTATGATTCCTATTTTTTACCCTTTCTTCCATTTGTAACTTGAGTCTTCCGGCCCATGGGGAAGTACAGGTACAGGGAACCAAATGTGGGACTTGAAACTGGAGTATTTCTACTTTGGTAAAAAATACTCGTATGTCCCTACCATTCCAAATTGAAATTCTGAATGCATTTTCTCAGAGGAATATTGTAGAATAGCATTTAGTTTTCACAGAATTCTCAGGAAAGAGCTTTGTTTCTGCTTCCTTAGCTATCTAGTTATCTCTAGGGAAAATACAAATTGAACCCTAAGTAAATAACAGTTCAAACTTTTGGAAAACAGTTCATTCAGAAGCTGGTAGGTGCCTTTATGTTTAGAAACATCAAAGACATTTTTACTGGCTTTTCTCTTGCAAGCTCTTCTGAAAACCTTGAACATTCAGACAACCCTAGCAGAAGTCAGCAGGAAGCTGGAAGGCACAAACTGCTGAACTTTTGAACTCTGAAACAGCATCTATTTTCTTAGCTCAATTTTGTTGACTCCTTTTTGATCTCATCTTATTAGAAAGATAATACCCTAACATTTTAACATATTTAAAATAAACTGCTTCAACAATCCTCCTGGGAACTCGGCTTAACTTTAGCCTTTTCTCTTTCTCTAAAGCTCTTTACTGCTCTGTATACTCACCTTCATGGAAATGTCTGTAAAGTAATTCTCCCTACCTGGGAGTTTACTTGAACACACTCCAAGCAGGCATATTTATATTTCATTTGATCATTTGAAATGAACCCTATTTCTAATTTTGTGACTGTCTTGAGGCTTACTAATAAAACTAAGGCGTGTCTATGGTGGTGGTGGTGGTGTGAAAACTGCCTAGGAGAACTAACTATTTGACTCTTGACACTGTAGGATAAGCAAGGTAAGTTTGAACTGCAAGCTTGGCAGTTCAAATTCACCAGCTGCTCCTCAGAAAC
>NW_006408586.1:12415473-12417473 GCF_000296735.1 Chrysochloris asiatica
ATCCTAGTTGGCTTGAACCAGTCAGCATGTTCTGTTCTCATAGCCACAATCATTGTTTCAGGATGGAAAGGATATCAGTGTTGCAACTTGATTAAGATCCAGTATTCTTTCATTCTCTCCCAATAAATTTCAAAGAGGAAATGTGTGACTTACACAAAGAGTAGAATGAAATTTAAGGTGGCAGAGAAAAGAAAGAGAAAGAAAGAAATTGGATCTAGTCAGTGTGAAGAGCAGAACTGAGGAAAAGGACCTGGGCCGCATTTCCATACAGTCACAAATCAACTAGTCCTGAGGCCAGGTTTGTCTAAGGACAAATTTGTTTTTGTTTAACAAAAAAACAAAACCAAAAAAAAAGCCACTTTGAATTAAATTTTCTGTTACTGGACAAATAAAGAATCCTTTTTTAATAACTCTGGTATAGAATTTCTTAAATATTTAATATCCAGAGAGCCTCTAAACCTTGACGTGTTCAAGGTTACTCTTAGCCTTTGAATATCCTTGACTCAAGCTAATGATTATCACCAGTTGCATTCTAGACCACCTTAAGTTTTCCAGTGAAACAGAAATCTGAGTTGAGAATTGTCCCCAGTTTTCAGGAATAGTTTAATGTGTGCGTTGTTGTTATTTAGTGCTACCAAGTTGATTCTGACTCATAGTTACCCTAACAGGGTTTTCTAGAGTGGTTAGTGGGTTTGAACCATGGAACCTGTGGCTAGTAGTCTAATGTTTATTCCAAAACAGCACACCAGGATCCCTTAATGGGTTTGTTGTTATTGTTAAGTGCCTTTGAGTCGGTTCTGACTCATAAAGACATGTATAGGGTTTCTGAGGACTGTCTGGTGTGTTCAAACAGAACTTGCAGTTCAGTGCTTAGCCCACAGCACCACACCAGGAGGACTTAATGGGCTTTTGTTGTTGTTAAGTGCTATCAAGTCGATTCTGACCCATAGCTACCCTGGATAGGGTTTCCGAGGAGCAGCTGGTGAGTTTGAACTGCCGACCTTGCAGTTCAAATGGCTTTGCAGTCTGGTGCATTAACCCACAGAGGTTGCAATATTGAAGACCTAGTATACCAACCCTTTACTTTACATAATTGAATTCCAAAGAACAGGGTGAAGTGCAAAAAGACATTAACTAAATAGCAAAGGAAACTAATGACCTAGCTGTTGACCTTTCTTTCACTCTTCTACTCTCTGTCTTACCTGTGTGTAGAGTGAGCTGAGTGTTGACAGTTATTGCATAGCTTTCTAGTTAATGTTTTGATTCTTTGTTTCAGAGGGACATTAATAATTTTGAAAATTGGCATACTTTTTCTATGATACAATTAGAAAACTGAAAAGGAATATTCCCTAAGCAAAGGATGACAGTATTTTCCTTAACTGCTTCTCTATATATATTTATCCCTTCTTCTTTTTTTTTTTTTTTTCAAAAAACAAGTTTCTAAGTAATTAGTTTACAAGACACTATTTATTTCTTTGTTTTTTTGAAAGGTATGTAAAATTTTTAATGTTTCTTTACAAACAGTCCTGGTGTGATGCTGTGGGTCAATATTCTAGACTGCAAGGTCGGTTTGAACAGAGAAGTGGGTGCTTCAAATTCACCAGTCACTCTCGGAAACCCTATACAGGGTCCTCATGGGTCAGAACCAACACAATGGCACTTAACAACAACAACAACCTAATAGTGGAAATTGAGAAAATATTTAAATTATTTCAGAACAATGGAATATATGATATCTGTTATATGTGAGAAGGACTCCTGGTGTGGCACTGTAGAATCAGCACTGGATATGGAACCACAGGTCAGCAGTTCAAACCCACCAACTGCTCCTCAGAAACCCTATGCAAGGTTGCTATGAGTAGGAAGTGGCTGGACAGCATTTAACAACAACAATGTATGTGATAATGGTATCAAATAAATACACTCGAAAAAGAATAAGCCTGTGATTCAGGCATAATTTACAATTTACCTGCTCTAGGGTATGGAGTCCTGGTGTGACA
>NW_006408586.1:12428968-12434710 GCF_000296735.1 Chrysochloris asiatica
AGGTTCTGTGAGCTTTTCTCTACTTGGAGGAGGCATTTTTTCCCCAGTTGCATTCTGAGTGCCTTCCCACTTTCCAGTCCTGTATCTGACAATGTGCTCTGGTAGTGTAGTGGTTACGAATCGGGCTGCGAACCTTAAGGTCAGCAGGTTCGAAACTACCAGCCGCTCCGCGGGAGAAAGAGGAGGCTTTCTACTCCCGTAAAGATTTACACCCTCGGAAACCCTGTAAAGGGTCGCTATGGGTCGGAACCGACTCGACGGCACTTAACAACAATAACAACAACAATCTGACAATGTTTCTCTGCTATTCATAGAGTTTTCAGTGACTAGCTATTCGGAAGTAGTTTGTCACTCTTTCTTCTTAATCTGTCTTTGTTTGGAAGCTCATCTGAAACCTGTCCACCATGGGTTTCTACTTTTAAAACCCTATAGGTCAGTAGGGGTCAAAATGACTTTCCAGCTACTGGAAAGTCAGTTTCAGAGTCTATTTATTCAGTCATCCATTTTGATGTTTTCCTTCTTTCTTGCTGTCTTAATGATCTTTTGCTTTCTTTATTTATGATGTACTTCATGTCATCCCACAATTCTTCTTGTTTTCAATCGTTAGTATCGAATGCATCAAATCTGTTCTTGAGATGATCTCTAAATCAAGGTGGGATGGGTTCAAGGTCATATTTTAACTCTTATGGTTTTAATTTTCTTCAACTTCAACCTGAACTTGGATATGAATGGTCTGTTCCACAGTCTGCTCCTGACTTTGTTTTGACTGATGATATTGAGATTCTCCATCATCTCTTCCCACAGACATAGTCCATTTTATTCCTGTGTTATCCATCTGGTGAGGTCTAATCACCTTTTATATTGTTTAAAAAAAGGTATTTGTGATGAATATGTCTTTGGTCTTACAAAATTGTCATGCGATCTCCAGCATCATTTCTATCACCAAGGTTATATTTTCCAACTACGGATCTTTTGTCTTTGTTTTCAACCTTTGCATCCCAATCATCTTGATACAATTTTTTAATAGAAGGATTTCTATGAAAAGTGATTTTTAGGTAGTCCTACTAGAATCCAGAATACCATTTGATCAATGTTATTGTTGTTATATGCTGTCAAGTTGGTTTTCGAGGAGCAGATTGTGGGTTTGAACTGCGACCTTGTGGTTCCCAGTGCAGTGCTGAGTCTACAGAGCGACACCAGGAGTCCATTTGATCCATACTAAAATGGGAGTCCTGATGTGGTGCTGTGGGCTAACACACCAGACTGCAAAGTTGTTTGAACTTCAAGGTTGGTAGTTCAAGCTCATCAGCTGCTCCTTGGAAACCCTGTACAGGGTTGTTATGGGTTGGAATTGCTTGACGACACTTAACAACAACAACAACAACAATAGATAAAACAGAGACTGGTGTAGTTCTGAAAGATAAAGCACTGGATCACAAGGTCGGTTTGAACTGAAAGGTTGGTAGTTCAAACTCTACAGTGGCTCCTTGGAAACCCTATTCAGGGTCACTATAAGTTGGAACTGACTCGATGGCACTTAACAACAACAATATGGAAATAACATAACAAAAGTATGTACAGGAGATTTGATCAGTTTTTCCCAGGTAGACTGGACCTTGGCCCCAGTTCCTATCTTTTTCTGCCTGAATAAATATGTACTGTCAGATGAAAGGAGTCCTGGTATGACACTGTAGGACAAGAAAAGGACCACAAGGTTGACAATTCAAATTCATCAGTTGCTTCTCCTTACCCTATATAGAGTCACTTTAAATCTGAATCAACTGGATGGCACTTAACAAGAACCACAACAATTCCAATCACCATTAATTATCAAAGATCTGAATACATGTTTGACCAATTTCAGACTCAAAGGTAGCATTTTTCAATTTCATCATGACTGATTTCAATGGTGGGTGCATAAATTTGAATAATATTGGTATTAATTGGTCTTCCTTGTATGCATATGGACATGATCCTATTAGTGACAGCATTGTTCTTGAAGACAGATCTTAAAATGTTCTCTTTGGTGATGAACACTTCCATTCCTCTTGAATTTGTTATTGCTGGCATAGTAAATCATATGATTGTTAGATTCAGCTTTCCAATGTAGGTCCATTTCAGTTCAGTAATGTCTATGGTCCATTTCATTTTTAACAACTTCTAGTTTTCCTAGATTCATACTTTGTACAACCCATGTTCTGATTATTAATGGATATTTGCAGCTATTTCTCATTTTGAGTTGTTCCCCATCAGCAAATGAAGGTCCTGAATGTTTTACTCTATTCATGTCATCATGGTCAACTGTACTTTGAGGAGGCAGCTCTTCCCAAGTTCTATTTTGAGTGACTTCCAACCTGAGGGACTCATCTTCTGGCACTATATTTTTCAATGTTCTGCTGCTATCCATAAGGTGTTTCAGTGGCTAAACATTCAGAAGTAGTCTGCCTCTCCTACTTTCTAGTCTGTCTTGGTGTGGAAGCTCAGCTGAAATTTGTCCATCTGAGGTGATCCTGCTGATATTTAAAATACCAGTGGCAATGCTCCAGTATCACAGCAACATGCTAGCTACCACAGTACAGTCAGCTGACAGAGTATTGTCACAACAATTTATTGGTAGCAATAGCTCAGATTGCACACATCCTCTCTTTGCATTCAGATCAGATCACTGTTCAGTCTGAGAATTTCTACCTCTATGTTGTTGTTAAGTGCCGTTGAGTCAGTTCTGACCCACAGTGACCCTGTCTAGGGTTTCTGAGGATCAGCTGGTGAGCTTGAACCACCAACCTTGCAGCTCAAATGGCTTTGCAGTCTGGCGCATTAACCTACAACGCCACACCAGGACTCTATATCCTCCCTTTAACTAGAGAGCTACATTGTCTCAAAAGCTTCCCAATCCTGGTGTTCTTTCTTGATTTTTGGCCCACTAGTATTTTGGATTTTTATTCCCGTATCTTTGTTTCTAGGACCTCTCCCTAAGACCCATTCCCCAACATTTAAGCAATGGTACTATATGCCCTTGACCCTTGGCCTTGCCCAATTTGATTTTGGGTTAAATGCAGGTGGGGATTGACAGATACATTAAATTCCAGACTCTGAAAACTCAAAAGGAAGAAGGACTAGACTCTATTAGTACAGGAAGAACTCCTAATTTGTTGTCTGGGGTTCCAGGACATGGAAACAATGAAGCACAACATGTCCTCTGACCTTAGGCTTATCAGGTAAACTTCGGCCTCCTTGAGGTAAGAGACTGTTTTCCAGGTTTACAGAGATCAGGCCAGATTGAAATGAAAATTATAAATAATCAGTTACTTCTCTGTATCTGTTAGTTTTTGCTATGTAATAAACCACAATCTTAAACAACAAATCTTAAAACACTGTTTTAAATCAACTTCATTAATTAGCTTAATTTAGCTAATGATTTTAGCCTAAGACTTAATTAAGTTTATGATTTTACAGGTCAATAACTTGGGCCAAGCTCACCTGGGAGGTTTGCTGGTATTAGATGGATTCACTCACATATATGTAGTATTCGAGGTCTCTTGATGTCTAGGCACAGAATTGACATACCATTAGTTTTGCTCAATTTTGTTGACTAAATCAAACTTAAAGGCAGGTCTAAATTCAAGAGGAGGAAGAATTAACCCCCTTCTTGACAAGGGCTATGGGATGGGACTGAAATTCATATTGAAAAAAGTGTGGATTCAGACAGGAGTGAAAGATTGTGTTCATCTACCATGAGCTGTGTTCTAAATAAAAAATACATTCAATATTTCTGTGAATTGTTTTACAACCTGAACAACTAGCAAATTGTTTTCTTTCTTTTCTTGTTATTTATTTTTGTTTTGTTAGTGTCAATAGTCTTATCTCCATGAGCCTTAGAAGGTAATCTTGCCTAAATCTAATCTTGGTCCTCTAGCTATTTACTGAGTAAAGCAAAAAACATTATAGGGACATGTTCAGAAATAAACAAGATGGGAAAAAAAAAAAAAAAAAGACCCTTTAAAACAAACAAAAAAAAACCATAATGCATTTATATCTTACACAGGCCAAAGAGAGGAGTGTGAGGAAGATTTATCATTTACCGAGCACCTAGTATATACCACAATTACCAAATATTGGAGGGAAATATAAGGCGACATTTATTGGACTATCATGTCTTGACCAGTTGCTGGAGAAGGATATTATGTTTGATAAGGTGGAGGATCAGAGAAAAAGAGGAAGACCCCCAATGAGATAGATTGACTAAGTGGCAACATCAATGGACTGAAGCATGGCAACAGTAGTGAGGTTGGCCCAGGATCGGGCAGTGTTTCATTCTGCTGTGCATAAGGTTGCTATGAGTCAGTACCGACTCGATGGCACCTAACAACAACAACATGTCTTGTCTGGGCAAAAGAAGAGGAAATGACTGTTCATGACCTTGTTGTTAAGTGCCATTGAGTTGGTTCCAACTCATGAAGTCCCTGTATAGGGTTTCCAAGGTTGTAAATCTTTATGGGAGCATAAAGCCTCATCTTTCTCCTGTGGAACAGCTGGCAGTTTCAAACTGTTGACCTTGAAGTTAGCAGCCCAACTTGTAACCACTACGCTACCAGAGTTCCTTGTTCATGGCCTACGGAGGAGTATTTATAGGCCACTCCTGGCTGTACTTTCTTTCTTTCCTATTACATTTAGAAACTCAGGATTCTTATAGATCTTTATCCTTCTGCTGCACCTGCCCTGCAGACACTCAACCCTTAATCAGACCTACCAGTGGCGTGCGCTCCTTTTACATTGCTTGCAAATACTGTTAGAGAAAGTAACATCACTAAGTAGACTGTTGCCACTTTTGGGTCCTCAACCTTGAATTAAAATCTGTTCCAGTGTCAAGCCCTCTCCCTTTGTCCCAATACAAATTTCTATATTTCTCTCTTAACTCATCTCTTAAAAATCAATAAAATCAGGTATAATGCTCCTAACTTTCTTCTCTCCAGTCAAAATGATGTGTATACACAAAAACTCTTCTGTAGTCTCTCTAATTCAGTGTAAGAAAAGTCTTCTTATAATATAGTAAATACATTGCTGAGGGCTTAGTGGCACAGATTATGAGCTAGACCCCATATGCAAATCTTATCTCTGCCTCTTATGCACTCTGTGACTTCAATCTAGTCTCATGATTCCCACCTCCACTATGGGTATACTTAATAGAACAGTGTGAAAACTCTCATTTAATATAATGCCAACACATAGTTATCATGAGCTATATCTATCTGTTTGTTTCTTAGTACTGTTTTAGCAGAAATGTGTGGCATTACTAAACAGAAAGTTATTTTCCTACAGCGTAGGAGGATAGAAGTTCAAATTTAGGGTACTGTTCTGGCAGAAGGTCCTTGTCTCTTTTTAGTGGTATCTATTTTATCCCATCTATGCTTTCCTGCTACTGTACTTTCCTGCCTAACCTGTTCTTTTTATATCTCAAAAACTGATTGGGCTTAAGGCATACCCAATACATATATTGGACCATTAACTCTATTCCCAAATGGGATTATTGTCGAGATATGTTGTTGTTTTTAAGTAGTGCTGAGTCAGTTCCAACTCATAGTGATCCTGTATAGGGTTTCTGAGAAGTGACTGATGGGTTTGAAGCATTGACCTTTCAGTTAGCATTCCAGTGCTTATCCTACAGTGCCACACCAGCTGTAGGTATTGTTGTTGTTGTTGTTGTTATGTGCCATCGAGTCGTTTCCGACCCATAGCGACCCT
>NW_006408586.1:12434810-12442079 GCF_000296735.1 Chrysochloris asiatica
TGCTCCTTGGAGGCCAGGATGGCCAAACTTCATGTGTCATACTTTGGACATATTGTCAGGAGGGACCAGTCACTGGAGAAGGGTTTGATAAGGTGGAGGGTCAGAGAAAAAGAGGAAGACTCCCAATGAGATGGATTGGCCAAGTGGCAGCATCAATGGGCTCAAGCCTGGCAACAATTGTGAGATTGGCCCAAGACCAGGCAGTGTTTTGTTCTGTTGTACATAGGGTTACTATGAGTCAGTAACAACTTGATGGCACCTAACAACAACAACAACAAGGTAAAGGGTCAGAGAAAAAGAAGAAGACCCCCAGCGAGATGGGTTGGCAAAGTGGCAGCATCAATGGGCTCAAGAGTGTCAGCAACTGTGAGGTTGGCCCAATACCGGGCATTGGTTTTTTTGTGTGTGTGTTGTGCATAGGGTCGCTATAAGTTGGTACCAACTTGATGGCACCTAACAACAACAACAACAACAAATCAGAACCTACCTGACAACAACAACAAGGGTGTAAATGCTGCTGGACAAGTATGGCTACTTCCAACTTATCACTTTCCTCTGGTGGCATCTCTAGGGCCACAGATATCTTGTTAGCTTTTAGAGATCTATAGCCAGTTGTCTGGGGTGAGGCTGCCAAGTTTAATCATTCACCTTCTCTGTGTGCAAAGACAGTGAGGAGAAAACGTAGCTCAGCAAGGCTGAGAGGGCATGAAATTGTGTTAAGCAACAGTCATGACAATGACTAGATTTGCTATTTTAAAGTAAGTGACTAAATGTTTTTTTGAAATTGTAATTTTCTTGTGCTGTTAAGTGTAAAGGTGACCGCTCTGTGGTGGGCACTCAGCAGTTTGTACTAGACAGCTAATCAGGTTGATTCATTTGGTGAGGTGGGCAGTATGCTTAGTTATAAAGCAGAATTGAGTTTTTACCTCACTCAGATATAACACTACACATTTTCTTTCTCTTTTTTGAAGGAAGAAATAGCTGTGTAGACTTTTTTGGAGAATGTTGTGAAGGTGTAATGAGGTTTTATATTTGTAGGAGGAAATATCATCATTTGTGGAACAAACCCAACTTTTTATTGAGTTTGCTAGCAGTCTTTCAATGAATAGTTTAGGCTGTTTATCATCAACAGAAGTTGAAGCTTTTGATAAGGACCATTCTTAGTTTATTCTAGCTGAATCCCAATGCCAGCAGAGTATAAAATGCTTGTTTACCTACTGATAATTGTGTTGGAACTGACCCGAGCTATCAATGGCTCAGTATTACCAAATTTACCCACAGGATGGCACCCACCAGTTAAAAACAAAATTTACAGTAGTAGCAGAACTCATAAAAATAGAGATGGATTAAATTTTCTATTAGACTTTGCAATGTTTAGGGTTTATTTTGATATGAATTTAACTTGATCACAGTGAGTGAAGGTGTTGAGCATATTTGCCAGGAACTGGAACAGACACAGAGATGGATTTTGTGGTGTGTGTGAAGAGAGAAATGGCCTCACATTAAAAATGGAGCCTCAGAAGGAATGAAATTGAGTGTTGAAGAGCCATTGATCACCACAGGACCATTTATGGAGTTAATTTTATGTTGCGCCATCCATTAGATGATTAGCAACTATCAAGCGATCAGATCAGAAATAGCAGAACCTCATGCCAAAGTAAGGAGAAAAACACAAGATGTTTTTGGGTTCAGGCTTGATGAAAACAGAGTGCCCATATTTTACAGCTTTAGAATAATAAAAGTACAGCATTTTAGCTATATGATCATAGAAATCACATGAAGCAATGTTCACTGAAATGGGTCCGGTGAAGAAAAAATAAGTTGCAAGAAGTCATTTTTCAAAGCCAGGAGTCGAACATTGGTGTCAGTGTCATATCACCTAATAACTAAGGGAAGCATGGGTTTATTTGTGATTGCTTACTAATCTGTAGTGAACAATTTCATATTTTTATACCACATTAAAGATTCTGCTTCTACGTATGACTGGCATCTGTCTCTCGCCCTACCCAACAGCATCTTATTACAGAATCAAAGCCTTTTGTCAAATTCCAAATATGGGTGAAGTACTACAGATCAGTAAATATGCACAAATAAATCTATGCTTACTGATTATTGAGTAATCTACCCCTGACTAGAATGATGCAGTGGCAACCTGAGTATTTCTATTTAGAGATGACTTAGCCAGTATGACGGAGAATGAAGGGACTTATCCTGAAGCCGTGCATATCCAACAAAATATTTTCAAAATTAGAGACATGTTGCTGAAAATAAAAACAGTTTTCTAAAACATACCTATGAAACTACCAGCTGTTCCATAGGGGAAAGATGAGGCTTTCTGCTCCCGTAAAGAGTTACAGCCTTAGAAACCCTGTACAGGGTCTCTATGTGTCAGAACTGACTCCACAGCACACAACAACAAAATCCTTAACTGACAGAGAAATATTAGTTTTCCATACAAAAAGAAGTTGTTACTAGTTAAAACACAGGGCAGTTTGGAAGGTTGGTAGAGACCGGGGTTAGAAGCACTAATCTTCCTAAAGGCCACCCTTACCATCACATGAAATCTGAGTCTTTAGCCCTTCCTCAGATCTCTTCCATAGTGGAATATTTTTTCAAACCTTTCAAAGATCTGCACAGTGAATAACTGTTGTGTTCTCTGGAGACAATCTTGGACTGCCCACCTTTTATACTCCTTCTGAGTGCCTGTTGCCCTTTTACACATTATGTCTCATGAGCCTTTTATTACTCACCCTTATCAAACACACTACAGATCAAGTTGGAAAAAACACTTAAGTACCCCTGGGGGCACTGTTTCCTCACAGGGGAAAGTAAAGCCACAATTCCTTTTTTCCTACTTGTTGCTGTTATGTGCCATGGCATCATAACAGCATAACAACTTAAATCATAGCAACCGGAGGCTATACATCTTTAGGGGAGCAGAAAGCCTCATCTTTCTCCTGCAGAACAGCTGATAGCTTCAAACTGCTGACCATGAGATTAGCAGCCCAATTTGTAACCACTACGCTACCATGCCAGTTCATTAGTTACAACACCTCAGAGTTCAATGATTGTATGTGGGCAACTATGCTTTCCTATGTTTGTCTGTCTGCATTAGCAGTATCTGCTGTGAAGCTTATAGAAAACAAGCATGTTGGCATTCCAGTTAATGGAGCTCTTGCATACATAGGCATTTTATTAAAGAATGCAAAACAAACAAATAAACAGCAACAAGCTACTAATTATAACATCTTGGTGTCTGAAGACTCCTTAGGCACCAGTCCCAATTACAGATACAGCAGACTGTATCTGGCTTATTAAGTAAGAACCTTTGGAGGGACTAATTTAAAGTAATGATTTCTGTTACTGAACTTGGGAAACATGGATTTGGTCTGGGTTTGGGAATCTGTATTTTTAACCTCCCCTTCTAGGTAGTTTTAAAAAGCAGAGGGCAATTCAATCATTTACCAATGCATGGATCCTCTCTGCATCTAGATTGACGGTGGAAAAATAGAAGCACATTGATTTTATAAGCATTCAACAAAATAACTGATAAAATTTAAATTCAGCCATCATATGGTTGTAATCGACTCAATATCAACTAATAATAGCAACAGCAAAATTTCTTCTTTGGAAACTGTAATAATCTCCATAAATATATTTGTATTAATTGTGTATTTCAGTACTACTGGTCAAAGGAATCTGTGAATATAGTGTGTTTTAAATCACTTTGTAGTCCAATGTTAAGAATGACAAAACATTATAGCATTTGGTTATATATATTGCAAAAAAAGAGAAACTCCCAAATCCTTTTAGCAGCTAACATTTGTTGTATTTTACCAGTGTTTTGAAAGATGGCACATATAACACCGGGGCATGTCTAGAACACCTCTTAGTGTGATTATTGGTATAGAGTAAAATCTCCTCAGGCCTTTTTGGCAATGCCTTCATCTTCTTGAGTCACAGTTCTTTGATGACTTTCTGTTGGGTATAGAAGAGAAAAACATCCCAGTACTTTTTGTCCTTTTATTTTTATCCTCTGATATTATCAATATGTAAAACCCTAGGCATGAATAGGACTTTGATATCTTTGTTAGTGCACAAACAGAGCAGTTACAATTCCTTTGACAAGAAAGTATGGAAGAGTGTTCTCAGGCAGTCACTTTTTTCTTTTTTACTCTCCGCTCACTGCCTATTCTCAAACTTGACAAGTTGATTCCAGAGGCCAATGAAAACATCGGTGTCACTTTCAGGTTGAGAGCATTTGTTTGGCATCTGAAAGGGTGGCTTTCTTGCTTTCTGATGTTAAGTCAGCAATGTGAATGGAAACAGCCAGCTTGAACTGTTCAGTCATCACTCTCCTCAAGAGCAGTGCTGACAATAAGTGTCCCAATTAGAAACTGAACAAAGCATTTCACCATGGGGGACACTAGCTTACTGTACCTACTGTGAGTCATTAGAGTGACAGGGGCAGCAATGAGAGGTTGCAGTGGCTGAGGTGAAATGGAGACAGAGTTGGCATTTTGTCAAGATGCAGGAAATTATTCTTTTTTCTCTCTGTTTTTGGTGTTGTTGATCTTAAAAATCAGAACCCACATTCAAAGCCTAGTCTCCAAACATTTGTTAATATTTTAAATTATTTTATTAATAGTTTTTACACAAATTTATTGTCTCAGTAGGTTCCGATGATGTGGTTATGACTCATAGCCATAATATACAGACACTATTCCAAAAAGAAATGGTTGATGTCCAATCATTTCAAGAGGTAGCACACGATCAAGAACCAATGGTATTGAAGGAAGAAGTCCGAGCTGCACTAAAGGCACTGGACAAAAACAATGTCCCTGAAATTGATAGATTATAAATGGAAAATTTTCAGAACATTGATGAAATAATGCAAGTGCTCACTCATCTATGACAAAAAAACTGTTAAGATAGCTATATGGTTAATCAACTGGAAGAGATCTAAATTTGTGCCCATCCCAGTGAGAAGTAACCCAAAGAAATGCAGAAATTATAGAACAATATCATCAATGTTACATGCAAGTAAATCTTACTAAAGATAATTCAAAAATGGTTGCAACAGTACATCTATAAGGAACTGCCAGAAATTCAAGCTGGATTCAGAAGAAAATGAGGGATATCACTGCTGACATCAGATGAATCTTGGCTGAAAGCTGAGACTATCAGAAAGATGTTTACTTGTGTTTTATTGACTATGGAAAGACTTTTGACTGTGTGGATCATGGCAAACTATGGATATAACCTTGTGAAGAATGGGTATTCGGGAGGACTTAATTGTCCTTATAAGGAACCTGTACAAAGATAGTTGTTTGAACAGAGCCACAAGGATATTGAATGGTTTAAAATCAGGAAAGATGTGCACCAGGATTGTATTCCTTTACCATATTTATTCAATCTTCACACTGAGCAGATCATCAGAGAAGCTTTACTATATGAAGAGTATAGCATTTACATTTGATGAAGACTTATTAACAATCTGAGATATGCAGATGATGTAACCTTGCTTGATAGAAGCTAAGAGGACTAAAAATACTTACTGATCAAGATCAAAGACCACAGTCTTCAATATGAGTAGGACTGCAATGTAAAGATAAGAAACCATTGGACCATTAAATAACATCATGATAAATGGAGAACAGTTAACACTATTAACACTCATGGAAGCAGCAGAAAAAAAAAATCACTGCATTGCATGGACAAATCTGCTGCATAAGGCCGCTTTAACATGTTCAAGAGCAAAGATCAGATTGTGTGGGCTAAGGTGTGCCTGATCCAAGCTGTGGTATTTTCAATAGTTTCATATTCCTGTGAAAGTTGGACAATGAATAAGAAAGACTATAAAAGTTTTGATGCATTTGAGTTGTAGTGTTGGGGAGGAATATTACAAGTACCATGAACTGCCAGAATAATAAACAAATCTATATTGGAAGAAAGGAGCTCTGGTAGCATAGTGGTTACGAATCGGGCTGTGAGCCGCAAGGTCAGCAGTTCGAAACTATCAGCAGTTCCGCAGGAGAAAGATGAGGCGGTCTGCTCCCATAAAGATTTACAACCTCGGAAACCCTGTGTAGGGTCGCTATGAGTCAGAACCGACTCCACGACACTTAACAACAACAACAACATATTGGAAGAAATGCAGTCAGAATGCTCCTTAGAAGTCAGGATGGCAGGACTTTATCTTTCATACTTTGGACATGTTATCAGGAGGGACCAGTCCCTGAAGAAGGACATTATGCTTGGTAAAGTGAGGGTCAGCAAAAAATAGAAAGACCACCAACAAGATGACCTGACACTGTGGCATCAGTAGTGGACTCAAGTGCAACAACTATTATGAGGATGGTGTGGGACTAGGTAGTGTTTCATTCTGCTTGCTATAGGATGGCTATGACTCATAATAGACTCAACAGCACCTAATAGCAAAAACAACAATAACAACAAACATCTTTTTTATATTCTTTGCTTTCAGTCAAGATTCATCTGATATTAACCACGACATCCCTCATTACATGTCCTCTTCTGAATCTGACTTGAATTTCTGGACATTCCCTGTCCATAAATACTGCACTTAGTTCTGAATTATCTTCACCAAAATTTTACTTGCATGTGATACTAACAATATTGTTAGATAATTTTTACAGTCCATTAAAATCTCCTTTCTTTGGATTTGGCACAAATACATAGATTTCCTCCAATCAGTTGGCCAGGTCCAGCCTGTGCATTCAGGTAGGACCATTTAGTTCCTCAGAGTCATCCTGACCTTCTGCATATTTCACCTCTGGCATATTTTGGTATTCTCAGAAAATACATTACATACACTGGCCAACATGTCCCATCATAGCGAACACCAAGATGTCTACTTTGCTTATAGACTGTCTGTCATGATCAGCTAGACATCCCTGTCAAATTGAGGTCTGTCACACTTGAGTCCATCAATGATGCCACCTGACCAATCCATCTGGTTTTAGGGGTCTTCCTCTTTTTCTCTGACCCTCCACCTTACCCAACATGATATCCTTATCCAGCGACTGTTCTCTCCAGACAATGTGTCCAAAGTATGGGAGACGAAGCTTAGCCATCCTGGCCTCCAAGGAGCACTCTGGCTGCACTTCTTCCAAAACAGATCTATTGGTTCTTTTGGCAGTCCATGACACTTTTAGTATTCTCCTCCAACACCACAATTCAAAGGCATCAGTTCTTCCAAGATCTTCCTTATTCACTGTCCAGCTTTCACATTCATATGAGGCTATT
>NW_006408586.1:12449814-12453074 GCF_000296735.1 Chrysochloris asiatica
CCCATAGCGACCCTGTATAGGGTTTCCGAGGGTGTAAATCTTTACGGGAGTAGAAAGCCTCATCTTTCTCCCGCAGAGCAGCTGGTAGTTTCGAATCGCTGACCTTAAGGTTCGCAGCCCGATTCGTAACCACTACGCTACCAGAGCTCCTTAGCTGTAGGTATAAGAGTTAGTATTTCAACACAATTTTTTGCTGTTATTTAGTGTCGTCAAGTTGGTTCTGACCCATAGCGACTCTGTATAGGGTTTCGGAGGATCAGCTTGGGAGCTTGAACCACCGACTTTGCGGTTCAAATGACTTACTCATCTATGTCATTTAGGAGATGGCTACCTAGCTAAAAGAGAGATCTATATATGTGCCCATTCCAAAAAAGGTGACCCAACAGAATGAGGTAATACTTGCATTATATCATTATCAGGGAACTCTGGTAGTGAAGTGGGTTATGTATTGGGCTGCTAACCTTAAGGTCAACAGTTTGAATCCACAAGTTGCTCTGTGGTAGAAAGATGAGGCTTTCTTTTAACAACCTTAGACACCTTTTACAAGGTTGCTGTGAGGCAGAACCAAGTCCACAATATTCAGCAGTAGCAGCACCATTAGTATCACATGCAAATAAAATGTTGCTGAAGAGAATTCAAAAAACAGTTGCAACAGTACATCAACAGGAAACCACCAGAAATTTCAGCCATATTCAGAAAAGAATGTGGGGTGGGAGATAGCATTGTTAATATCAGATGGATCTTGGCTGAAAGCAGATAATACCAGAAAGATGTTTACCACATTTAATTGACTATACAAGGATTTTGACTGTATGGATCATAACAAATTATGAATACCATTGTAAAGGATGGGAATTCCAGAGCACTTCACTGTGCTCATGTGGGACCAGTGCACAGACCAAGAGGCAGAAGTCTGAACAGAACAAGGAGATACTACATGGTTTCAAATCAGGAAAGGTGTAAATCATGATTGTATCCTCTCACCATACTTATTCAATCAGTGTTGGTTGTTATGTGCTGTGGAGTCGGTTCTGACTCATAGCGACCCTGCACAGGGTTTCCGAGGGTGTAAATCTTTACGGGAGTAGAAAGCCTCATCTTTCTCCCGCGGAGCAGCTGGTAGTTTCAAACTGCTGACCTTGTGGTTCGCAGCCCGATTCGTAACCACTACGCTACCAGAGCTCCTTCAATTCAATCAGTATATAGTGAGCAAATAATTAAAGAAACTGGACCATATGAAAGGAGCCTGGTAGTACTGTGGGCTAGGCATTGATCTCTTAAATGAAAGATTGGTGGTTTTAAATGACCAGCTGCTCCTCAGAAGAAAGATGAGGCTGTCTGTTCCTCTAAAGACATTTAGTCTAGGGAACCCTACGGAATACTTCTACTTTGTCATATTTGAGTTGATGGCGGTGGATTTTATATATACATATATATTTTATTGTGAGGTTTGCATGGAAGAATATCAGTTTTACATTCATCCTATTGTATTTTGTTTCATTGCAATGATTACAATCCCCTCCATGCATCATCAAATAACCAAAGGGTACACCCTACAGGCCTGCCCCCCAGGCTTCAGCACACAGCCACTATCACTCCCTGAGTTCAGTGTTTCCAGCCATTCCATCTGTCCACGTCATCATCTCTGTCTCCATCCCTGGTGTCTCTGCCTCTCTGGGTATGGTCCCGCTCTCTGCTCTTCTCACTTGATGATCCCAGGGACCTCCGCTCCTGGGCTACAAAATCAATCTCTCCCCTCCTTTTGTCAAAATACATCTACCTCTAAGTTTCCAACCCTCACAGTTAGTCCTGATGGCAATTATTCACAATTGTACTACAGGAGTCTTATCCCCATTTCCTTTAGCCAGCCCGGTCCCAACAGATTGGAAATCATTCAGTGGAGACTCTACCTTCCTCAGCCCCATCTGGAACCAGACTCCCTCTTGAAAGCTTGTAAGCCAGTCACTTCTTGCCTTTATAGCAACCCCCCCCCCCCCACTTTGGGTAGCCAATGTCTATGTTGCCTATCCCTGTCAACCCTGTGTACCAAGGGGGTGGGAGTGATCCTCAGGGTAAAGATTTGTTTCCTATTTTGAGCTACTACATCTGTAAATATAGGTAAAGTTCATCAAATTGTAGCAGGTTACTCTTTTGTTTCCTCTTCTTTCTTCTTCTAGTTAAGTTCTAATCATCCAGCCATTGAAGGCAGGTCAAGTGGGTACTATCTGCAAGTATGCGTGTTCTTGTGCATCTCCCCTCACTTCATATCAGCTGGACACTTCACTCTCCACTCTAGTCCTCTGTGGCCATGTCACTGCCTCTGGGCCCAGGATTCCCCAAGTCTTGCCTTATTGCTGACCATCCAGGTCTTTACCCAGGGTTCACAGGGGTCTATTGAATGTGGGCAGACCTAGCTCACAACTTCATTGCTGTTTTTTCCCCCTCTTTACCTTATCAGTGATCAATGTGGTCACCAGCCAGACCACCTGCCTGCTCATGTATTCTCCTTGAGTCTTAGTTTTGGAAGAAGGTTTGCTCTGAGGGGTCCTGACCACTAGCCTTTATGGCTCTTGGGTGAACAGCTTACTTGTTCTTGTAGTAATCAATCAGACTGTCATTATTTTTGCAGATTTTTCCTGCTGATCTTTCTTTCACAAAGTATCTTCTGTTCTTCTAGAAGCTCCATGCTGGTCTACTCATCTTTTCCAGTGGACATTTCCTACCTCAGACTATTCTGGATGGGGTTCTGGATTCCATCTATGGTCTTATGCAATGTAAAGGCTCCACAGGAAGGCTCTTTCACCGGGCAACTTATAGCCTCCTTTAAGGTATTCCAATCTGTTGTAGGCTGAAGACAGACTTACATGTTTTCTGAACTGATATTTCTGGCTATTCTTTTCTCACCTCCTCAAGTGTCTATTTTACAATGGTAAGCAAGGGAAACCAAGATTCAAAAGACAGCCAAGCATGTTAACATTATTCCCCTCTTTTACCCCTTCAAACCATGTATCCTGGAGCCTTGTTGTTCCTAGGTTGTGCATACATTATCGTTTACCTCAGTTCCACTTAGCCCATGCAATTCTGCCTAACTGTTCTTCTATCAGACTTGTTCTTCCATTCCCCTCCCCCTTCTTGTGTATTGTTCCCCCAACTACCCCAGAACTCAAGCTATCCTGTGTCTATTCCCTACTCTGTGCTCTGTCTTCCCTTCCCTCCCTCCCCTCCTCTCATCCCATACATCCTGGTGATCAGTATATATA
>NW_006408586.1:12453174-12483946 GCF_000296735.1 Chrysochloris asiatica
TTTTCCCCCTGTTAGGGTGGGTTCTTTTTCTTGGTCTTTTACAATAATTGTCCTATGCATTTTCTCCTTTTGTGACTAACTAATTTCACTCAACATAATGTCCTTAAGATTCGTCCATGTTATGCAGTGGCTTGCAGCTTCCTTGTTGTTCTTCAAGGTAACATAGTATTCCATTGTGTGTATGTACCACAGTTTGTTTATCCATTATTCAATTGATGGGCACTTGGCTGTCTCCATCCCTGGTGTCTCATGACCTCTATCTCTGTTCCTCTGTATTTATCTTCTTTCACATTGTTATTATTTTGCTCTTCAGTTGACCTCCCAGCTCCTTTGAATTCATTGTTGTAGTTTTGTTCTGTTCTGGACTCTGCTATCTATCATCTGAGTTTCAGGTGGTGTTGCCACGCCTGCCCATCTCTGGTTGTTTTTTGTTCTTGTTGGTTTTAAGTGCAAAGAACCCCGGCAAGATGTTTTGAAGTGCTAGATTGGCTTTGACATAATCTTTTAGCTTCTGCTATCTTGGAATGTGTTGATTGCACCATCATATTTGAACTTTTTTGTCTTTTGTGGGGCATGAACACCCACCCACCTGAAGGCATTTGGGTTGAGAAAAGAAGGCTTGACAGGGAAGAGGAGGAAAAAATGTTTAGAATCCCCCACACCTCCTTTTGCAAATGTCATGGCACTGCTTTTAGTACTGGTTCCCTGTGCCAGTCTGGCTGTACCTGATGGCAGTGGATTTTGAGTGAGAAACTATAGGAAGAAGAATGTGGCATCAGGAGTGGAGGAAGAGTCATTAATACTACTACTAATAAAAAGTAATAATAATTACTTTTTGAAAGTGAAGAGGACCCACAGAACTTACTGATGAAGATCAAAGACTACAGATTCTAGTATGAAATCCACCTCAACATAGAAGAAAACAAAAATTCTCACAACTGGATCATTAAACAACATCAGGATAAATGGAGAAGACTGAAGTTGACAGGGATTTCATTTTACATGGATCCACAATCAACAACCATGAAAACAGCAATCAAGAAACCAAATGATATATTTCACTGCACAAATCTGCTGCTTAAGATCTCTTTAAAATGTTGAATATAAGATATTGCTTAAATAACTAAGGCAACCTGGCCCAAGTCATGATATTTTCAATTGTCTCAAATGTATGTGAAAGCTATACCATGAATAAAAGATTAATAAGAGAGACTAAAGAAGACATATATTGTAATTATAGAGAATAAAAAATACTGAGAATCCCATAGACTTCCAGAAGACTGAATAAATCTGTCTTGCAAGAAGTTTAGCCAGAATGCTCCTTAGAAATGATGATGGTGAGGGTTTGTCTTATGTACTTTGTACATGTTATTGGGAGGAACAGTCCCTGGAGAAGTACAGAATGCTTGGTAGAAAGTTAGCAAACATGAGGAAGATCTTCAACCTGATAAACTGTCACAATGGCTGCAACAATAAGACTTTAACATAGGAATGATTGCGAGGTTAGTGCTGGACTTGACAGTATTTCATTTTATTGTAGATAGCATGGTTATGAGTAAGAACCTATTTGAGGGCACCTAACAACAGCAGATATCAGGTGCTAGGGTAGATGCTGGTGTTACAATAATGCATAACTCTTTAGATGTAGTCTTTTCTTCTTAGATCCTCTCAATTTTGTCTTTATTCTTGCTTGGTAGTAAGGCATATCAAAGAGACTGCATTGCAAGATTATCATAGCAAATGGAAGATTCAGAGAGAGCCACATGATAAAAGCCATAGGCAGTAATCTGGAAGGTAAAATTACTAGTGACAGTCATAAATGAATTATAGAATATATGAGAACCTTCTGGAGATTGTTACTGCATTGTTGTGGTTGTTAGGTGCCATCAAGTCGAGTACCAACCCATAGTGACCTTATGCACAGCAGAACGAAACACTGTCCTATCCTGAGCCAACCTCACTATTGTTGCCACGCTTGAGTCCATCGATGCTACCACTTGGCCAATCCATCTCGTTGGGGATCTTCCTCTTTTTCTCTGACCTTCCACCTTATCAAACATGATATCCTTCTCCAGTGACTGCTCCTTCCTAACAATATGTCCAAAATATGAGAGACGAAGTTTGGCCATCTTGGTCTCCAAGGAGCACTCTGACTGCACTTCTTCCAAAACAGGTCTATTGGTTCTTTTGGCACTTTCAATATTCTCCTCCAACACCATAACTCAAAAGCATCAATTCTTCTCTGGTCTGCCTTATTCACTGTCCAGCTTTCACATGCATATGAGGTTATTGAAAATACCATGGCTTGGGTCAGGCTCACCTTAGTCCTCTTGCTGACATCTTTGTTCTTCAACACTTTAAAAAGGTCTTATGCAGCAGATTTGCCTAATGCAATAGGTTGTTTGATTTCTTGACTACTGTTTCCATGAGTTTTGATAGTTGATCCAAGAAGAATGAAGTCCTTGACAGCTTCACTCTTTTCTCTGTTGATAACAATGTTGTTTATTGGTCCAGTGGTGAGGATTTTTGTTTTCTTGACATTTGACGTGTAATCCATACCGAAAGCTGTGCTCTTTGATCCTCATCAGTGAATGTTTTAAGTCCTCTTCACTTTCAGCAAGCAAGGTTGTATCAACTGCATATTGCAGTTAATGAGTCTTCCTCAATCCTGAAGCCACATTTTTCTTCATAGAACCCAGCTTCTTGGTGTTACTGCATAGCAATAATAAATTCCAATGGACATTCAACAAAATAATAATTTGGGCTATTATTATTTTCTCATTAAAGGAAAAAGTGGCTGAGACAACTGATAGTTGTTCATGTACTTGTTTATTTAACCATTTCCTTCTACCACCTCTTCAAATAGGAGACCTAAGACAATGTCTTTCCTTTCTTTTCTTATAAATATCTAGCACTGTGCCTGGGCAAAGTATGTATTTAAAAGTTGCTTGTTCTATGAAAAAATAAATGTATTTAGAATCATCTGGCCAATGTTTTTATCTAACTCCTGATGGATTTAGGGATCTAAAAGCTTTGTGAATGTAGAAAAGGGTGTGTTGTGAATTTGAGAATTTGAAAAATGTTGCAAAAATTCAAAGGCCTCAAGTGAGAAGATGGACATGTAGTGGGGTCCTTGAATATGCAAAGAAATGTTTTAGGCCACATGCCTTCCCAGTAAAAGAAACATTCCTTAATAATAAGAGCTAGTTTGTATTAAGTTTTTACCTCATGAGACCCACTTTTCTAAGTGTTGTACCTGAATTAACTCATTGAATTCTCCCTTGGTTCTATTATTACTACCATTTTATAGATGAAAAGATTGAGGCATGGGAATGTTATTTAGCTTGCTATATACTACACGTTTAGCACCAGAATTGAGATTAAAACTCAAGCAATCAAACTTAAAAGCCCGTATTCTCCACTACTGCACCATATTGCCTCCTTACACAAAACAGTACGAACTATAATGAACAGTGTTTGTGTTGTTGTACCATACAACACAATCAGCACAAATCCAGGGACGTAGATAATCCACCTAAATCTGTTTTGTTATTCATATAGGTAAACAGACCTGGCTTCTCAAAGTTTTATTAGTGAAGCCAAAATACAAAGTGACACTATGTTTAAGTAGAGTAGATTTCGTATTGCATTTAATAGAGCCCAGAAATTGATGGAATGCGATTGGGCACTTTTTAATTATGTTGTTAGTTGTTGTTAAGTGTTGTTGAGTCGATTTCAACTTATAGCAACCCTGTATAAGGTTTCCAAGGAGTGGCTAATGAGTTTGAACTGCCACCTTAGGGTTCAAATCAAACTTGCAGTTCAAACTAACCTTGCTTAAAAAAAAAAAAAAAGTACTCATTTTCTGAGTAGCCTTGGGTTTGAAATAGTAATTAACTTATTCTTCCTGTGGCTGTGTCTCTTCACATTAATTAGATCATCTTAAATATCTCCCCGCACAAGTCCTAAGGTCTGTCTTTGGGATTTTATGTGGGTTTTTATGGCGAGGGAGATTGAATTTATTTCCTTTTTTTTTTTTTTTTTTTCCTGAGGAGTAGATGGTATACAGTATGTTTCATCCTAGAAGTTACAGGTTTTGGCTGGTTAGATGTTATCTCCAAAACATCTGAGATCATGAAACATGATGCAGTTTTTCAAGGCAGAATTCATTTGTTCATCCATTTACAATTGTTTTCTCAGGAGGTAACCTTTTTCTTTCTCAAGGAAATGACAAAATATCGATGAGGTTTCAGTTCAGAGACTTGGAGGGAACTTAGAGTCTAACATTCACTAACTGACAGTGATGTTTTAAGCTGAGACTCAAATTGAAGAGTCCCCTGAGGTAGATTCTTATGCTTTGTTAACAAAGCAAACTATGAGTCCAAATTGTTCATTACCATATTCATAAGTAATCTATTTAGTAAGATGGTATGACGATAATAATAAAAACAAATATTGAATAAAGTTCTTCTATGTCAAGCTTTCTGGCATACAGAGGATGTCAGCTCATTGTTAGTCTGGAATAAACGATTTAAAATTAATGAGCATATACTCTCGATTTCTAGATGAAAAACTAAAAGGATGGAACTATTCAGCTGAACAGAATTCCCATGGGAGATTGATTTTTCTATGGAAAAATGCTGGATAAAGAAAAAAAAAACACAAAAATTTAAGTTGGAATTCATCTGAAAAGGATTTAAGCATCTGAAATTTATTGTATGTGGTTCTCTTACTTAAATATAGTATTTGTATTTAAATAGAAAGAAACTTGGCCAGTATTGATTTTTCTTACCCATTCTCATAACTTTTTATCTCCTATTTTTTGTTTGTATCTTACTTTAATAATATTGCAACAAGAATCTAAAGACAAGTTGCAAGTAATAATCTTGCTTGCACTTGTCTATAATATATATAATATTCTCCTTTGTATTTCAGATTCTTTGAGTAATTTACTTGTATACACTATTGCCATTTATAACTATCTGTGTAGTTATATAAACCTGCTCCATTTTTACATCCTATTTACTAATAGCGTTTTAAGAAAGTAGTAACGCTTTTGACCCTGATATGTTAACTCAGTAAAAGGACATTTGGTTGCCTTATATTCTTTTCAGAACATAACTGAACCTATTTCTCCTTTGTAGGGCAAGTAATTGGAACATTTATTTTACTTTTTTCTTGAGTTGTTCATTTTTTAAAAGTGGAAGAAAATGATGATGTGGTAAGAAGTGAATATCTGCACTCACATCATTATGTGGAATGTGAATTTTTGTCTTTGCTCAAAAGTATGCAGCAAAAGGGATCCGTTAGGCCCCTTGCTTAAAGAAGGGCAGAGAACTCCTGCTGGACAAAAAAAAGTTTGTTAGGTAGATTAAGATTAGGTGGAAAAGGAAAGTATTCTCTTAGGATTTTACAGGGAGAAGAACTGAACATGGGACAAGAAAATTATTCTTCCTCACTTAGAAAATGAGAAGCAGGGAGAGACAGGTTTCCAGGAATCTAAAGATATTCTTAGAAGGGTTGTTAGCAGTGTGCTTACATAATCATGTGTCTTTGTATTATTATTTTTAGAGTTGTTATTTGTTATATGCCATGGAGTTGATTTCAACTGATAGTGACCCTATATAGTGTTTTTCGAGTAGTGGCTGGTAGGTTTGAATGTCAACTTACAGTTAGTATTTCAGTTCTTATCCTACAGTGCCACATCAGGAGTCATGTTCTTAGAGAATTCCCTAAATTGTGAACGCAACACAAAGTATGGACCCAACGCTAGAAATACATTTAATTATCAGCTCCCGTAAAGATTTACACCCTCGGAAACCCTGTACAGGGTCACTATGGGTCGGAACCGACTCGATGGCACTTAACAACAACAACAATCTTAAAAAGGAGTCCTGGTGTGGCGCTGTGGGTTAATGCGCCAGACTGCAAAGCCATTTGAACTTCAAGGTTGGTGGTTCAAGCTCACCAACTGCTCCTCGGAAACCCTATACAGGGTCGCTATGTGTTGGAACCGACTCGACAGCACTTCACAACAACAACAACAATCTAAAAAACCCACAAAGTTGAATATATGTGGAATACAGACAGCTCCCCAGTTATACATGAGATCCATTTCTAACTGTGTCTTTAAGAATTTGTAGGTCAGTTGATCCAGGTGCATTTGCTTCTTGTTTGTTGTTAAGTGCCATCGAGTTGGTTCTGACTCATAGCGACCCTGTATAGGGTTTCCAAGGAGCAACCTGTGGGTTTGAAGGACTTTGTGGTTCACAATCCTGTGCTGATCCACAGCACCATACCAGAAGTCCATCTTACTTTAATACAAGTAAAGGCTCAAAAGCTTTTCAGTGATTTAAAAGGTGCACAGCCAAGTAAAGGTGATTATGGTGAAGAATTTTTGTAAGTAGGGTCTGGCTCAATTGTTTTAAAGTGAGAGTAAATCTACATCATATTAAGTCAGAACATTGAAATGGCACTGTCTGACTCCATGGGGGCAGCACCTGCTCAAATGCTAGCTGACCAGACTGTTTTGAATGTGTGTGGCTTTCCACAGTCCTGCCAGTTATCCAATCTTAAGCACTGTTGATGCTAAGTACCATCGAGTCAATTCTGACTCATAACAACCCTGTATAGGGTTTCTGAGGAGCCGCTGGTGAGTTGAACCACCCACCGACTTTGCAGATCAAACTGACATTGCAGTCGAACGCTTATACTACAGTGCCACAACAGGAGTGTGCTTCTGCATTGCTGTTGTTGTTGTTAAGTTCTTTCGAGTCGGTTCTGACCCATAGCGACCCTGAATAGGGTTTCTGAGACTGTAAATCTTTATGGGAGCAGAAAGTCTCATCTTTCTCTCGCGGTTCACAGCCCAATTCGTAACCACTATGCTACCAGAGCTCCTCCTTATGCATTAGGCTCCTGAAAGTCTGAATACTCCAGGGATTTCACCAGTGCTTTTTCCCATTCCAGTTACCATGAGTCACTCAAATTGTAAAAATTCAGGTCTGTTCCTGTTTTGTTTCATTGGCTATGACAAAACAGATGTAAAGTCCTGCATTAAAGGACAAGTAGGAGAGTCCTGGTGTAGCACTGTGGGTTAATGTGCTGGACTGCAAAGTCATTTGAATTGCAAGGTGAATGGTTCAAGCTCACCAGTCACTCCTTGGAAACCCTATAGAGGGTTGCTATGGGTTGGGATTGCCTCGATGGCACTCAACAACACCAACAGGAGTTGTTCTTAAGTCAGATATTTGTAACCTGGGGACCACCTGTGGTATTTTCACAATTTTGAAATTCTTGTTTTATTAAAATTTATTTGCACTGAATTTAGAAATGAATTATTTAAGTGTATTTTTAAAAGCTATTCCTTTTGTTGTTGTCAGGTACCATTGATTTGGTTCTGACTCATAGCCACTCTAGGCAAAATCGAACAAAACACTGCCAAGTTCTACACCATCCTCACAAAGGTTAGTACGATTGAGCCTATTGCTGCTGTCACTGTGGAAATACATCTCATTAAGGCATTAAGGGTCTTCCTTTTTTTCACTAACCCTCCACTTCATCTAGCATGATGTCCTTCTCCAGGGACTGGTCCCTCCTGATAATATGTCTGAATGATGAGAGATGAAGTCTCACCATCCTGGCTTCTAAGGAGTATCTCTTCCAACACAGATTTGTTTGTTTTTTCTGGCAGTCCATGATACTTTCAATATTCCCCAACACCATAACTCAAGCATACCAATTTTTCTACAATCTTTCGTATTCATTGTCCAACTTTCACATGCATACAAAGCATGGGGTCGCTATGACTTGGTTCTGACTCGATGGCACCTGACAACAACAACAACAATGCATATATATTAAGAGTCACCACTCATCTGTTAGTTTTTCATACTGTGGTGGATTGTGAGTTGCTGTGATTCTAAAAGCAATGTCACCAGTATTTTAAATACCAGCAGGGTCACCCATGGTGGGCAGGTTTCAGATTATCTTCCAGATGAAGACAGACTAGGAAGAAGGAATGACGAACTATTTCTGAATATTTAGTCACTGAAAACCTTATGAATAACAGAGAAATACTGTCAGACACAGTACTGGAAAATGATCCCCTCAAGTTGGAAGGCACTCAAAATGCGACTGGGAAAGAAAGAGCTGCCTCCTCAAATTAGAGTTGACTGTGATAACACGAATGGAGTAAAACCCGTGGGAGAAAAGCCCATGGGACCCTCATTTGCTAATGGGGCACAACTCAAAATGAACCACGTATTGCATTAGGCAAATCTGCTGCACAAGACCTTTTTAAAGTGCTGAAGATCAAAGATGTCAGCTTGAGGACTAAGGTGTGCCTGACCCAAGCCATGGTATTTTCAATAAACTCGTGCAGGCGAAAGCTGGACAGTGAATAAGGAAGATCATAAAAGGATTGATGCTTTTGAGTTGTGGTGTTGGAGGAGAATATTGAAAGTACCATGGGCTGTCAAAAGAACCAATAGATCCGTATTGGAAGAAGTGGAGCCTGAGTGCTCCTTGGAGGCCAAGATGGCCAAACTTTGTCTCTCATACTCTGGACATATTGTCAGGAGAGACCAGTAACTGGGGAAGGATATAATGTTTGGTAAGCTGAAGGGTCAGAGAAAAAGAGGAAGACCTCAATGAGATGGATTGGTCAAGTGGCAGTGTCGATGGACTCAAACATGGCAACAGTAGTGAGGTTGGCTCAAGATTGGGCAGTGTTTTGTTCTGCTGTGCTTAAGGTCACCAAGAGTCGATATCAACATGATGACACCTAACAACAACAACATATATAAAGAGAGAGAGAGGGATAGCTACTATTGAATCAATTTAGACTCATGCTGGCCTTATATACAGAAGAATGAAACGATGCCCAGTCTATGAAATTCTTTTATGCAATGAAGTGTTGTCGAGTTGGTTCTGACCCATAGTTTCTGAGGAGCAGAAATATGCAGTTCAAAACCATCTGAACAACCTTGCAGTTCAAACTGTTTTGCAGTCTGGCCCATTAACCCATAGCACCACATCAGGACTTTATGAAATCCTTACAGTTGTCAAAATGTTTGAGTCTATCTCCCTCACCCTTGTTAGTCCTTTACTTCACCAAACAAGATGATTACTAAAATCATCAATTGATCCCTCCAATGCCCAAAGCAAGCAAGTTGGACAGCTGGTGATCCATACGGTTTTCATTGGCTAATAATTTTAAGTGGAGCCACCTGACCTTTACTCCAAATCTGTCTTAGTTTGAAAGCTCCACTGAAACCTATTTATCAAGGAAGACTGCTGATATTTTTAATATTGGTGCTATAGCTTCCAGCATTACAACAACACACATGCAACCACACACACACACACACACACACACACACAAAACAAAAAACAAAAAAAACCCCACAAAAACACTGAGAGATGGGATGGTGGTTTTGTGCACAGTATTTAATTTTTTCTATATGTTGTTTTGGTTAATATTATTTTATAAAACTTAAATATTACAGTTACTGTTTTACAACTTATAGTTTTTCTAACATTCTAATGTGACATAGCTGTTTGTATAGACCACATTTCTTCCTTTTTTACAATGGTTATATATGTGTACTTTTGTTTAACCAATGCTCTGCTGATGGAAATTCTCTCCATATTTCTTTGTTACAAATAGTATTCTAATGTTTTTTGTCTTTACAAGAATTTTTACTGACATTTAAGAATATCTCAGTTTTATAAAATTCCTTAAGTGAAATTGATGTATCAAATGATATAAAACATGACACATGTTAGTGGTTGTTACTTTATGGTTGAGTCAGTTCTTATTTATGGTAACCCCATATGCGCAGAGTAGAACTGCTTAATAGGATGTTCCAGGGTATGACTTTTGCAATCAAATTGTTAAGCTTATCTTCCATGGTGCCTCTGGAATGGTATGAAGAGCCAATCTTTTGGCTAGTAGCTAAACACTTAATTGTTTTGCCACCCAGGGAACATAAATTTTAGTTGCATAATTATGTTTCGAAATGGTGGTATCCATTTAAACTTCTAACAACAAGAGTATATAAATTTCCATTTCCTAATTTCAATGTTTGACATTTGGATAGATTAAAAAATCAGTATTAGTTTGCTTTGGTAGTTTCTGTTGTTGTTGTTATGCATAAGGTTGAGCGAGCATAATTAACTGTTGACTTGTTATTTTCTTATATCTTTGAATTGCCTATTTGCATCTTTATACATATTTTGATTGGATTTCTCATCCTTTTATTGATTTTTTTTAATAGGATGCTTTATTTTGAGTTATGTGATTGTTTACATGGGAGAACATTAGTTTCACATTGATCCCATCGCATATCATTTCCTTGACATGGTTAAAATACCCTCCATGCATCATCCAAAACCAAAGGATATACTCCGTAAGCCTGCCCCCCAGTCGTCAACACACAGGCCCTCTCCCTCTCTGGGTTCAAAGTTCCCAGCTGCTCCATCTCTCTGCATCGTCATCTCTGCCTGCATCTCTGGCATCACCGCTTCCCTGGGTAAGGCTTCGTTCTCTGCTATTCTCCCTTGATTGTCCCACGGACCTTCCCGCCTAGACTGCAAAGTTAATCCCTTCCCTCACTTTGCTACAAAATGTCTACCTTTACATTTCAAGCCCTCACAATCAGTCCTGATAACAATTATTTACCATTGTATCGCAAGAGACCTATCTGTTTCTCCTTTCATCAGCCCCGCCTAGACAGATTGGATATTACTCAGTGGAGATTCTACCTTCCTCTGCACCCTCTGGATCTAGGCTCCCTCTTGAAAGCTTATAAGCCAGTCACTTCTTGCCTTTGTAGCCCCCCCCCCCACCCGAATTTGAGTAGCAAATGTCCAAGTTGCCCATCCCTGTCCACTCTGTGTGGAGGGGGTGAGAATGATCCTCGCTGTGAAGATTTGTTTCCTCTTTTGAGCTACTGCTTCCATAGGTGTAGGTCAAGTTCATCAAATAGTATCAGATTACTCTTTTTTTTACTCTTCTTTCTTCTTCTGGTTGAGCTCTGATCATCCAGCCATTGAAGCCAGGTCAGGTGGATATTATCTACAAGTTCTTGTACATATGCCCTCTCTTCTTATCAGGTGGATGCTTCACTCTCCACTCTAGTCCTCTGTGGCTATGTCACTGACTCTGGGCTCAAGAGTCCCCAGATCTTGCCACACTGCTGGCTAGCAAGGTCTCCAGCTGGTTCACAGGAATCTATTGAACGTTGTAGGGCTTAGCTCGCAGCCCCACTGCTTCCCTTCCCTCACTTCCGCCTATCAGTGAGGAACGTGGTCACCAATCAGAGCGTGTATTCCCATTGGGTCCCAGCCTCAAAGGAGGTTTGCCCTGATGGGACCTGACCACCTGCCTTGATGTATCCTGGGCGAGCCACTTGTTTGTTCTTGTAGTAATCAGTCGATCTGCCTGTATTGTTTTGTATTTTTCCTGTCAGTCTTTCAGGAATCTTCTGTTCTAGCTGCTCCAGGCTGATCTGCTTGTCCTTTCAAGGTGAAATTTCCTCTCAGAAGGTTCTGGATGCTGTTCAGGATTCCACCTATGGTCTTGTGTAATATAAAGACTTTGCAGGAAGCCTCCTTCACTGGGCACATGGTAGCCCCATTTTAGGTATTCCAATTAGTTATAGGCAGAAGATGGGCTTATAAGCTTTCTATGGTGATACTTCAGGCTATTCCTTTCTCTCCCCCTCCAGTGTCTATTTTATAGTGGTATGCCAGGGAAACCAAGATTCAAAAGACAGCCAAGAATCTTAACATTGTTTCCCCCTTTTCCCCATTCAAATCATGTCTCAATCTCTGTATCCCATAGCCCGGTTGTTCCAGGGTTGTGCATATATCATTATTTGCCTCTGTCCCACTTCAGGCTCACATTCATCCTATCATATTACATTTCATTGCAATGATTACAGTCCCCTCCATGCATCACCAAATAACCAAAGGATACACCCCATAGCCCACCCGCCCCGGCTGTCAGAAAACAGTTCCTCTCCCCCCCTGAGTTCCATGTCCCCAGCCACTCCATCTGTCCACGCCATCATCACTGTCTCCATGCCTGGCCTCACTGCCTCTCTGGGTAAGTCATAATTTCCATTCTTCTCTCTTGATGTTCCCAGGGACCTCTGCTTCTGGGCCACAAAATCTATCTATCTCCTGATTTTGGCAAAAAAAAAAAAAAAAAATCTGCCTCTTTATTTCTGACCCTCATAGTCAATCCTGATGGCAGTACCACAAGAGACTTATCCCCATTTCCTTTCGTCAGCCTGGTCCCAACAGATTGAAAATCATTCAGTGGATGTTCTGCCTTCCCCTGCCCTGTCTGGAACTAAGCTCCCTCTTGAGAGCTTGTAAGCTGGTCACTTCTTGCCTTTATAGTCCCCCCCCCCCCCATTTTGGGTCTGGGCAATTCCAGCTCCCCTCAAGATATTCCAATTCCAGTCAGTTAGAGGCTGAAGACAGGCTTACATGTTCTCTATTGTGATGTTTCTGACTAATCCCCCACCTCCCACCCCACCACAAGTGTCTATTTCCCAATGGCAGGCAAGGGAAAACAAGATTCAAAAACATCCTAACATTATTCACCTTTTATCCCCTTTCAGGCCATGCCTCTATCACTGTATCCTGAAGCTCTGTTATTCCAAGGTTGTGCATACAACGTCATTTACCTCTGCCCCATCTAGCCCATGCAAACCTGTCCAACAGTTCTCCCATCGACACTGTTCTTCTTTTTCCCTCCCCCTTCTTGTGTATTGCTGCCCCCCACCCTAACACCCAGACTCTCCTATGTCTATTTCCTACCCTGTGCTCTTTCTTCCCCTCCCTCCCTCCCCTCCTCTCATCTCATACATCCTGGTGATCAGCAATTATATAGAGAGATTCCCCCCCCCCCTTTTGGGTGGGTTCTTTTTCTCAGTCCTTTACAGTAATGGTCTTATGCAGTATTTCACCTTTTGTGACTGACTAATTTCACTCAGCATAATGTCCTCAAAGTTCATCCATGTTATGCAATGGCTTGCAGCTTCCTTGTTATTCTTCATGGTAGCATAGTATTCCATTGTGTGCATGTACCAGAGTTTGTTTATTTATTCTTCAATTGATGGGCATTTTGGCTGTCTCCATTTTTCTGCTATTGTAAATAGAGCTGCTATGAACATTGGTGTACATATATCTACTCATGTTATGGCTCGTATTTCTTGTGGGGAAAAACCAAGTAGAGGAATTGCTGGGTCATAAGGTATTTCGATTTCCAACATTCTGAGGAAGTACTTTATTGCTTTCCAGAGTGGTTGGACCATTTTGCAATCCCACCAACAATGTAGGAGGTTTCCAGTCTTTCCATAGCCTTACCAGCATTCATTGTCCTTTGCTTTTTTTTTTTTTTATCTTTGCTGTTATTGCTGGTGTGAGATATCTCATTTTTGTTTTGATTTGCATTTCTCTGATGGCTAGTGATCGTGAAAATTTCTTATGTTTGTTGGCTGCCCAGACCTCCTCCTTGGTGAAGTGTCTGTTCACATCCTGTGCCCATTTTTAAATTGGGTTACTTGTCTTTTTCTTGTAGAGGTGAGATAGTTTCCTATATATTTTAGAAATGAGTCCCTTATCTAATGTGTTGTTGCAAAATTTTTTTCCCATTCTGTGGGTTCCCTCTTTACTCTTTTGGTGAAGTCTTTGGATGCACCTAATTGTTTAATTTTTAGCATGTCCCACTCATCTATTTTGTCTACTTTTATTTGTGTACTTTTCAAAATGTTTGGTAGTCTGCATATGCCCTGAATTAGCACCCTCACATTTGTCCCTATTTTTTCATTGATGAGCTTCATAATTTTGGGATTCACATTTAGATCTTTAATCCATCTGAGTTCGTTTTTGTACAGGGCATGAGGTAAAGTTCTTGTTTCATTCTTTTGCATATTGCTTTCCAGTTCTGCCAGCATCACTTGTTAAAGAGACTATCTCCTCCCCATGCAATATGCCTAGGCACTTTGTCGAAAATCATTTGGCTGTATGTAGATGGGTTAATTTCTGGATTCTCAATTCTGTTCCGTTGATCAATGTATCTTTCATTGGACCAGTACCAGGCTGTTTTTACCACTGTGGCCATGTAGAAAATTTGGAAATCTGGGAGTGAGAGACCTCCAACTTTGTTCTTCTTCTTAAGCAATGCTTTGCTTATTCTCTGTTTCTTTCCTTTCCATATGAAGTTAGAAATTGTCTTTTCCATCTCTTTGAAGAATGTGGCTGGAATCGGGATTGGGATTGCATTATATGTGTAAATTGCTTTGGACAATACTGACATTTTCATGATATTGAGTCTTCTTATTCAGGACCATGGAATGTTCTTCCACTTCTGTAGGTCTTTTTTGGTTTCTTGTATTAGTGTTTTGTAATTTTCTTTGTTTAAGTCCTTTGTTTATCTGGTTATGTTTATTCCTAAATATTTCATCCTTTGGGCAGCTATTGTAAAGGGTATTGTTTGCCTAATGTCCTTTTCAGTGCTATTGTTTTTGCTATAGAGAAAGCCAACTGATTTTTGTATGCTTATCTTATATCCTGCCACTTTGCTGAATCTTCCAATGAGATCTAGTAGGTTTTTTTTTTTTTTTTTTTTTTTTTACTGAGTCTTTGGGGTTTTCTATGTATAGGATCATATCGTCTGCAAATAAAGAGAGTTTTACTTCCTCTTTGCCAATTTGGATGCCTTTAATTTCTCTATCTTGCAGTATAGCTCTGGCTAAAACTTCCAGCACAATATTGAATAGGAGTGGTGACAAAGGGCATCCTTTTCTGGTTCCCTTTCACAGAGGGAAGGCTTTCAGTTTCTCTCCATTGAGAGTGATGTATGCTGTTGGTTTTGTATATATGTTCTTGATTATGTTGAGGAATTTTCCTTCAATTCCTACTTTGTTGAGTGTTTTTCATCAGGAATGGATGTTGGATTATGTCAAATGCCTTTTCTGCATCAATCGATATGATCATGTGGTTCTTTTCCTTTTTCTTATTCATATGGTGGATTATGTTGATTGTTTTTCTAATGTTGAACCATCCTTGCATTCCTTTTATGAAACCCACTTAGTCATGATGTGTTAGTTTTTGGATGTGGTGTTGGATTCTATTGGCTAGGATTTTGTTGAGAATTTTTGCCTCTAAGTTTTTGAGGGATATTGGTCTGTAGTTTTGTTTTTTAGTGATGTCCTTCCCTAGTTTTGGTATGAGGGTTATGCTTGCTTCATAAAAAGTATTAGGGAATTTTCCATCCTTTTCTATATTCTGGAATAATTTGAGTAGAATTGGAGACTGTTCTACTGTTCTTTTCTGAATGCTTGGAAGAACTCACATGTCCCATCTGGGCTTGGACTTTCTTTGGTTGGATTTTTTTTTTTTTTTTTTTTGATGATCTGATCAATTTCTTCTTTTGTTACAGGTTTGTTCAAATTTTCTACTGCATTCTGAGTAAGTTTAGGTAGATCATGTTTTTCTAGAAATGTATCCATCTCTTCTAGGTTTTCGAATTTGTTGGAGTACAACTCTTCATAGTATTCTGTTATTAACCTTTTGATTTCGTTTGGTTCTGTTGTGACATTGCTCATGTGGTTTCTAATGCAAGTTATTTGTGTCCTCTCCTACTTTTCTTTTGTTAGATTTGCCAATGGTTTGTCAAATTTATTAATCCTTTCAAAGAAACAGCTTCTTGTTCTATTGATTCTTTCTATAATTTTTTGATTTTCCATCTCATTTATTTCTGCTCTTTTCTTTATTACTTACTTTCTTTTGGTGACTGTAGGTTCCCTCTGCTGGTCTGCTTCCAATTGTTGGAGATGCAGTGTTAATGTGTTAATTTTGGTTCTTTCCTCTTTTGGATGTGCACATTTATAACAATAAATTGTCCTCTCAGCACTGCTTTCGCCGTGTCCAATAGATTTTGGTATGTTGTGTTCTCATTCTTGTTTGTTTCTAGGAACTTTGTGAATTCACGTTTAATTTCTTCTTTTACCCAGTCACTTTTCAGCAGGGTGCTGTTCAGCTTCCATGTATTTAACTTTATTGCTTTGGTCTTTTTATTGTTGATTTCTAGTTTTATAGCATTGTGACCTGAGAAGATGCTCTGTATAATTTTGTTGTTTGTAAATTTATGGAGGTTTGCTTGTGACCTAACACATGATCAATTCTGGAAAATGATCAGTGTGCACTGGAGAAGAATGTATATTGTGCTGTTGTTGAATTGAGTGCTCTGTATACATCTATGAGGTCAAGTTGGTTGATTGTGTTTAGTTCTGTAAATTTGTAGTTTCTTTCTGATTGTTCTGTCCAGAAAGTGGCGTATTTTCAAAAGTGGCGTATTAAAATTTCACACTATAATTGTAGATTTATCAGTTTCTTTCTTCAATTCTAGTAAGGTTTGCCTCATGTATCTTGGTGCTCTTTCATTGGGAGTGTAGATATTTATTATGGTTATGTCATATTGCTCAATTGACCCTTTGATCATGAGATAGTGTCCTTTTTTGTCTCTTATGCTTGTTTTTATCTTGAAGTTTACTTTGTTGGAGATTAGTATTGGCACTCCTGCTTGTTTATTGTTTCAGTTAGCTTGGTAAATTGTTTTCCATCCTTTAACTTTTAGTCCGTGTTTGTCTTTGTGTGTAGGGCATGTCTCTTGCAGGCAGCATATTGAAGGGTCTTGTTTTCTTATCAATATTGCCACTCTCTTTCTCTTCACTGGTGCATTTAACTCATTGACATTCAATGTAATTATTGATAGATATGAATTAATTGCTGCCTTTGTGTTACTTTTTTGGTAGTGCTGTTCTTTGTTTTGTTCTGCATGTCATCTTGTGTTGGGTTTGTGTTTTTTTGTGCTATTTATTGTCGGTTTGTTCTTAGTTTTCATGTTTGCTTGTTCTGCTTGGAAGTTCATTTTCATGGTAAGTTGTGAAGTATTTACATTCTTTGGGGTTACCTTATAGTCTACTAACTTTTCTCTCCCTTTAACTGAATCCATTCTAACCTGTAATTTACATGGCATCCTCACCACCTGTATCTCTGCTGCTATGTTTGTTCCTTCTTTGACATTGATATAATTTTCATCTTCGGTTGACCTCCCAGCTCCCTTGAGTTTGTAGTCTTGTTCTATTCTGGACTCTGCTATCTGTTGACTGAGTTCCAGGTGGTGTTGCCACACCTGTCAATCTCTGGTTGTTGTCTGATCTTGTTGATTTTGAAGTGCTGGATTGGTTTTGATAAAGTCTCTCAAATTCTGTTTATCATGGAATGTCTTGATTGCCCCATAGTATTTGATTGATAATTTTGCTCGATAGACAATTCTTGGTTGGCCGTTTTTTTCTTGTAGGATTTTGTGTATGTCTCTGCATTGCCTTCTTGCCAGCATGGTTTGTTCTGAATGTTGTTGTTTTTAAGTGCTGTTGAGTCGGTTCCGACCCATAGCAACCCTGAATTGGGTTTCCGAGGCTGTAAATCTTTACGGGAGCAGAAAGCCTCATCTTTCTCCGTGGAACAGCTGGTAGTTTCTAACTGCTGACCTTGCAGTTCGCAGCCCAATTCATAACCACTACACTACCAGAGCTTAATCTGATTTGCTTGCCTTTATAAGTGACATTTCTCTTCTCCCTGGCCGCTTTTAGTATTGTCTTCTTGTCTTTGATTTTGGAGAAGTTGATTGCTATATGTCTTTGTGACTTTCATTTGGGTTTTATCCTTCCTGGGTTAAGTTTGGCTTCTTGAATGTTTATCTTCTCATCTTTCAAGATGTTAGGGAAATATTCTTCCAGAAGCTCTTCAAATATCTCCTCTGTGGACTTCTCTGATTCTTCCAGTTCCAGAATGCCAATAATTCTTAAGTTGTTCCTCTTCATGTTATCTAGCATGAATCATAGGCTCTCTTCAGATTTTTTAATCCTTTTTTCAGCTTGCTCTTCTAGCTTAGCAGTATTGAGATATATATCTTCCAGCTCGGTAGTTCTGGCTTCCATCTCTTCTATTCTTCTCCTTTCCCCTTTCAGTGTATTGTCCATTTCTGATATCTTATTATTAACCATCTGGACCTCTTTTTGCAGGTTTTGAATCATTTCCAATGCTGTATCAATCTTATTTGATTGCTCCTGTAGTACGTTCCTGACTTCTTCCTTGTTTTTCTCCAGCTTTTTCAGAGCATTTGAATTTGTTTCCATATCATTCTTCTGAATTCTTCCTGAGGCATATCCTAAACCTTCTCTTCCTCTTCTAGAAAGCCCTTTTCTGTCTCCAGCTTATTTGTCTCAGCTGCTCTTTTCTGTTTTTAGACATATTTTGATACCATTTGTTGTTTTTAATTTGCCATTTCTGATAGTTTATATGTTGTTGTTGTTTTTTCCCAAGCTTAATTGGAACTTTACTGTTTGTTACTAAGCTTACTGTAAGTCTCCTGGTGAATGCGATCAGGAAATATGCTTCCTTTTCACATGTAATGCTTAGCAGGTGTTGTTGGCTCTTGTCTCAGTGGTGGAATATAATGGGGAATTCTTATAGCTTGGCTTTATGGCCATGATTTCTGTCTCTTCTTGGGTAATGTAGGGAGAAAAGTCTCCCACTAGATGAACCCCTGAAATTACTGCCATGAGATAATCTTTAAACCTTTAACCAAAAATATCACCTGAAGTGTTCTTAAAACCAAACAATTACAGAAGAATGACTGCTTTAAGCATTGTGCTATTTTAAGAAACATCTATAAAGGATTAAATTGACGTTAGAAACTTGAAAGATTAGATATGAACCTTAGGAGGCATATTATGTTTGATAAAATATACAGGCATTGAGTGTGAGAGTGATTCTTGCAGAGATGGACTGACACAGTCACAATAATGGATTCAAACTTGCTGATGATTTTCAGGTTGCTGCAGGACTGAACAACATTTTCTTATGTTGTACATATGTTGCCCTGGGTGAGAGTCAATTTGTCATTAGCTCTCTATATATCATGAGGAACATGAATATTAATATATAACAAGAGGCAGTTGTTCAAACAGAACAAGAGCATACTGTGTTGTTTGAAATCAGGAAATGTATGCACCATGGCTATATATTTTCACCATTATTATTCAATTTATATGATGTGCAAATAACCTGAGAAGTTTGACCGTATGAAGAAGAATGCAGCATCAGGATTGGAGGAAGTTTCATCAACAACCCAAGATATGCAGTTGACATAACATTGCTTATTGAAAGCGAAGAGAATTTAAGCACTTACTTATGAGAATCAAAGACTATAACCTTCAATATGAATTACACCTCAACATAACAGAGACAACAACCAGCTGTAAACATCCATTGAAAATCGGAACATGGTATATATGAAGTATGAATCTGGGAAAATTGGAAGTTGTCAAAAATGAAATGGAACATATAAATATCAGTATATTAGGCATTAGGGAGCTGAAATGGACTGAATGGACTTTGAATCTGATGACCACATGGTTTACTAAGCCGGGAATGACAAATTGAAAAGGAACGGTGTTGCATTCATTGCCAAAAAGAACATATCCTGATCAGTCATGAGGTACAACGCTGTCAGTGATAGCATAATATCCATGCGCTTACAGGGAAGCCCAGTTAATACCACTATTATTCAAATTTGCGCACCAACCACTAAAGCCAGTGAGGATGAAATAGAAGAATTCTACCAACTTCTTCAATCTGAAATTGATCAAACATGCGATCAAGATGTATTGATCATTACTGGTGATTGGAATGCGAAGGTTGGGAGCAAAGAGGAAGGATCAGTAGTTGGAAAATATGGCCTTGGTAATAGACATGATGCTGGAGATCGCATGATAGAATCCTGCAAAATCAATGATTTGTTCATTGTAAATACCTTCTTTAGACTGCTTAAGAGATGGCTACAAACATGAACCTCACCATACGGATTACATAGAAATCAAATTGATTACATCTATGGAAAGAGAAGATGGAAAAACTCCATTTCATCAGTGAAAACATGGCCAGAGACAGACTGTGGAACAGACCATCAATTATTCGTATGCAAATTCAAACTGAATCTAAAGAAAATGAAAACAATAGACAAAACGAGAGCCAAAATATGACCTTGAATATATTCCACCTGAATTTAGAGATCATCTGAATAACAGATTTGATACATTAAACACTAAAGACCGAAGACCAGAAGAGTTGTGGGATGATATCAAGAACACCATACTTGAAGAAAGCAAAAAGTCCTTAAGAAGACACAAAAGAAGGAAAAGATCAAAATGGATGTCAGAAGAGACACTGAAACTTGCTCTCCATCATAGAGATGCCAAAGCAAATGGAAGAAATGAGGAGGTCCAAGAGCTGAACAGAAAATTTCAAAGATAAGCTCGAGAAGATAAAGCCAAATATTACAACAAAATGTGCAAAGATCTGTAATCAGAAAACCAAAAAAGAAGAACACGCTCAGCGTATCTTAAGCTGGGGGAATTGAAGAAAAAATTCAAGCCTCGACTCTCATTATTGAAGTATTCTCAGGGCAAATTATTGAATGATGCAGAAAGCATCAAGAGAAGATAGAAGGAATACACAGTCACTGTACCAAAAGGAAATGGTTAATATTCAACTGTTTCAAGTGATCAAGAGCCAATGATACTGAAGGAGGAAGTCCAAGGTGCACTGAAGGAATTGGCAAAGAACAAGGCACCAGAAATTGATGGAATAAAAATTGAAATCTTTCAAGAAAGTTAGGCAGCACAGGAGGCACTAACTCATCTCTGCCAAGAGATTTGGAAGACAACTACCTAGCCAACTGATTGGAAGAGATCCATATTTGTGCTCATTTCAAAGACAGGTGACCCAACGGAATGCGGAAATCATCAGATAATGTCTTTGATATTCCATGCGATTAAAGTTTTACTAAAGGTAATATAGAAATGACTGTAAGCATACATTGACAGAGAACTTCCAGAGATTCAAGCTGGATTCAGAAGAGGCCATGGAATGAGGGATATCATTGCTGATGTCTGATGGATCTTGGCTGAAAGTAGAGAACATCAGAAAGATGTTTACCTGTGCTTTATTGACTATGCAAAGGCTTTTGATTGTGTGGATCATGACAGGCTATGGAAAACATTGCAAAGCATGAGTATTCCTGAAGTTAATTGTGCTCATGAGAAATCTGTTCTTGAACCAAGAGGCAGAACATGTTCAAACAGAACATGGAAACACTGAATGGTTTAAAATTAAGAAAGGTATGCGACAAGGTTGTATTCTTTCACCATACTTATTCAACCTGTGTGCTCAGCAAATCATCTGAAAAGCTAGGTTATAGGAAGAAAAACATGGTATCAGGATTGGAGGAAGACTCATTAACAATCTGTGATATGCAGATGATATAATCTTGCTTGCTGAAAGTGAAGAGGACTTAAAACATTTACTGATGAAGATCAAAGAGCACAGCCTTCCTCAGTATAGATTACATATCAATGTAAAGAAAACAAAAATCCTCACCACTGAACCAATAAACAGAATTCTTATCAACGGAGAAAAGATTGAAGTTGTCAAGGACTTTATTCTTCTTGGATCAACTATCAACACTCAAAGAAGCAGCAGTCAAAAAATCAAACGATTAGGGAAATCTGCTGCACAAGAACTTTTTAAAGTGTTGAAGAGCAAAGATGTCAGTTTGAGGACTAAGGTGGGCCTGACCCAAGCCATGGTATTTTCAGTAACCTCATACGCATGCGAAAACTGGACAGTGAATAAGGAAGACCATAGAAGAATTGACTCATTTGAGTTATGGTGTTGGAGGAAAATATTGAAAGTGCCTTGGGCTGCCAAAAGAACCAATAGATCTGTGTTCGAAGACGTGCAGCCAGAGTGTTCCTTGGAGTCCAAGATGGCCAAACTTCATCTCTCATACTTCAGACATATTATCAGAAGGGACCAGTAGCTGGAGAAAGATATCATGTTTGGTAAGTTGGAGGGTCAGAGAAAAAGAGGAAGACACCCAGCGAAAAGGAATGGCCAAGTGGCTGCATTGATGAACTCAAACGTGGCAACAGTAGTGAGGTTAGCACAGGACTGGGCAGTGTTTAGTTCTGCTGTGCATAAGGTCACTATGAGTCATTACCAATTTGATGGCTCCTAACAACAATAACACCATAAACCCTGGCCCACTGTTTTTTTTTTTTTTTTTTTTTTTAATTTCTTATTCTTGTACAGTGTATCTTTGCTATGACTATCATTTAAAGTTTTTAGAAGTGTGTCTTGAGTCACTGATATCTAAAAGTCTAAAAACAATGTCTTATTTTGAAAATGATCTTTAAAACTTATCAAATTAGTACTTTTAATGTACTTTCAATTGTTTTAGGAATGTTGTTATTGTTGTTGTTGTTGTTAAGTGCTGTAAGAAGGGTTCCTACTCCTAGTGACCCTATATAGAGTTTCTGAAGAGTGGCTAGTGGGTTTGAACCATCAACACTGTGGTTCAAACTGACCTTGCAGTTCAGTGGCTTCTCCTACAGTGCCACACCAGGAATGGCATGTCCTAAATTCAAATTTTAGTTTTCTTACTTAGCTGCATAATCTTTTATAATTGATTTCATCTTTCTTAATTTTCATGTTTGTCACCTATAAACTTGAGAAAACAGCAGTACTGCAGTTGTAAAGTCTAAATGAAATGTTCCATGTAAATATGTAACACAAAGTAGTGCTCCTTGTGGAATATTATGTTTTCTAAAGTTTTATAACTGCCTGGATTAAAAAGATATCATGGAAGTAATATTCTTGACTTCTATGGTTAGGTCATAAAAGGTGATACAACTTATAGCTAGTTCTTACTCTTAGAATCCTCATCATTGGTATCTAGCCACCATGTTCTGAGGAATCATGGAATCAAGGTGACATGGAAAGGTCATGTGTAGGTGTTCCAGATGACAATACTCAAAACAGCCTTCGTCGGTATAGATTACATCTCAATGTAAAGAAAACTAAAATCATTAACCATCATTAACCACCAAACATATGTATTAAAAAAAAGCCTTTAGATAATACCATCTCTCAGGCTTTGAAGTTTCCACAAACATCATAAAGCAGAGAAAAACCATTTTCACTGTGTTCTCCTCAAATTTCTGACCACAGAATCCATGAGCACAATAAATGATTAACTGACTCCTTTAAGTTGTTGTTGTTGTTATGTGCCATCAAGTCGGTTCCGACCCATAGCGACCCTGTATAGGGTTTCCGAGGGTGTAAATCTTTACGGGAGTAGAAAGCCTCATCTTTCTCCCGTGGTGCAGCTGGCTCCTTTAAGTATTAGGGTTATATTCATTATTAGTATATAACATAGTAACTGAGATACATGATAATTATTACATTATATTATATGACAGAACTCAAATATGACAGGATAACTTAATTATAATTATAATTATCATAATTGTCAATACTTTTATATATTTGGGCACCTGTATATTTTCACTGTAGAAATTAAAAGTCAGGGAAAAGTGTGTCTTAACTTATTTAAAGATTCCTTAACTTCAATTTTCCTGGAGCACATATTCCATTAAAAGAAGAGTGCCTATAGTGTTTATAATCTGTTCATGCCGCTGAAGACCTGAGTCAGGAAAAATTTCCAGAAGTGTTTGACAAGCTGTTTGTGTTTGAGGGCTTTATTTTAATTTTGCTGAACAGTCAAGAGAATTGAAATAGAGTGTTGTAAAGACAAGCATTTTTTTTGCAAGTTTCCAAACACAATGCATGTTTAATGTGCCCAATGTTTTACACCAGCTATAGAAAAAAAGACAAAAATATGACCTTATCCATTGCCCATTGCAGTCAGCCAATTCCAACTCATAGTGACTCTACTGGACAGAGTAGAAATGCTCCATAAGGTTCTCAAGGCTATAATCTTTATTGAAGCAGGTTGTCACTTCATTCTCCCTGGGAGAGGCTGGTCAGTTCCAAATGCTGACTTTGCTGTTAGCAGCCAACACTTGCACAGCAAATAGATGGTTTTTTGATGCTAATTCACAGCAAAACAATTTGCTATTGTTTATTTGCAGTGAACTTATAGAATCGCCTTAAATATGTTTACTTTTTGTAAAACAGCTATACAATAAATTTTGTTTTGTGGTAATAAGTGGGAACAGATCTTTGTAACATGGTGGGTTGCCTGCTGGATTCTCAGCTTTTTCTTGAGCTAATCAGATTTTTATGGTTGTATTCTATTATCTACTTTGTGTCTTCATTTGTCATTCATTTTTACTTTCTAGTTGAAACCTATGAAAGCAAAATATTTCTTTACATGAAAGTCTTTATTTATTTATTTATTTTTAAAATGAAAGTGTGTCAAAAAGGGTAAGGATCAATGATGAAACAAAAAATTATAGGTAGTTCTTTATAATTTGAATTATTCAATAGATACAATGTTCAAGAGTTGAGGATAGTATCAATTTGGGTAAACTTTTCTTTAGATGCACTATTGGAGCTTGAAATAAATTATGAGTTAAATTTCTTAGTCTCTTTATTTTATAGAGATATAGATGTGTATATTAGGTGTCATCATGTCAATTCAGACTCATAGAGACCTATGTACAACAGAACAAAACACTGCTCAGTCCTGCCTCACCCTCACAACTGTTCCTAAATTTGAGCCCATTGTTGCAGGCACTATGTTAATCCATTTCCTTGAGGGTCTTCATTTTTTGTTTTTTGTGTTTTTTAAACTTTTAATTGTGAATTGAGTGAAGGTTTACAGAGTAATCATCAGCTTTACATTCAAGAAATCATATATTTCATTTCATTTCAATGATTGTAATCCCTTTAGTGTTACATTATTTGTCCTGCTTCCACCATGCATTTGTTGTTTGCATTCCATTTCCTTTCCCTATGAATTTTGTGCATAGGTAAATGCTGCCCTTTCAATATTGAAAGGTTAAGCATTCCAGGATGTTTATACCTCACTAGTGTTGTTGTCTCTCTATATACCTATCTACTGTTTGGCTGAAAATTGTGCCATGAGGATAAGGATCATTGTCTCAGATTGCTTCCATTTCTACCTTACCAGTAAGGCTGGACTTTTTCATATTTTTTAGCTCTGTTCTAATTTTTTTTTTTTTTTCTGTTCTAATATTTTTTTGAGTTCTGTTCTAATATATATTTTTTTCTCTCCTATTCTATCTGGGACCTTTGAATACAATCCTTTTCAGAAGAGTTGGTAGTGATAGCCAGGCACAATCTAGTTTTTCTGGTATCAGGGTCCTGGTGAATGACATTCACATGCTTCATTAGTCCACTGGACTGATTGATTCCAAGTGTCTTCAATATTTACTTTGCTTCACACAGGGAGAGACCAATAGTTTCAACTTTGATGACCACACATGAGCTTTTATATATATCTGAGTCACTACTTTAAAAATTTGAATGTAAACATTGTGTTTGTGATCTGTGCTATGACAACTGGCTATGCTGTCCACTGAGCCTATGATCCTGAGCCCACAGGCCCAACAGTTCATTCCCTAGAGGTGTTTGGTTGTATTTAAGGAGTTTTCATAATTTTACCCCTTGTATGCTTCACCATATTCTTGGATATGTTTGCAGCAAAGGTAAATGTTGTTCTTAAGTGTCATTAAGTTGGTTCTGACTCATAACAGAATGAAACACTCTGCCTGGTCTTGAGCCATTCTCACAATTACTGGTACTCTCGAGCCAATTGCTGCCGCCAATGTGTCAATCCAAAGATGTCATCTATAGCATCTTTTTTGATGACACTCCACATTACCAAGCATAATGCCTTTCTCTAGAGACCATCCCTCCTCATAATATATCTGAAGTATGGGAAACAAAGTCTCACCATCCTTGCCTCCAAGGAGTATGCTGGCTTTTCTGGCATTCTGTGGTATCTTCAATATACTCCAACACCATAATTAAAAATCACCAGTTATCCTACAACACCATAATTAAAAATCATCAATTATCCTTGCTCATTGTTCAATTTTACTTGCATATAAGGCAGTTGAAAATACCATGATTTGGGTCAGGCACACCTTGGTCTTCAAACTGTTATCTTTGTTCTTGAACACTTTAAAGAGGTCTTGTGCATCAGATTCCCCTTGTGCAATACATCGTTTGATTTCTTGATTGCTACTTCCATGAGTATTGATTATAGTTGAAAGCAAAACGAAGTCTTTGACAACTTTAATCTTTTTTCCATTTATCATGATGTTATTTACTGGTCTAGTAGTGAGAATAGTAGTGAGAATTTTTTTTTTCTTTACATTGAGATGCAATCCATACAGAAGTCTATAGTCTGTGATCTTCATCAGTATTTTAAGACCTACTCATTTTGAGCAAACAAAGTTGTATCATCTGCATGTTGCAGGTTATTAGCGAGTCTTGCTCCAATTCTGATGCCATGTTGTATACCATATAATCCAGTTTCTAGGATTATTTGCTTTGCATACAGATTTAATAAGTATGGTGAAAGAATATAGCACTGGCATGCACCTTTCTGATTCTAAACCATTCAGTATCCCCTTGTTCTGTAGAAACAACTGCCTCTTGGTCTATGCACAGGTACCTCATGAGCACAATTCAGTGTTCTGGAATACCCATTATTTCCAAAGTTATCCATAGCTTACCATGATCCACACAGTTGAAAGCCTTTGCATAATCCAAATCACACATAAACATCCTGATGGTATTCTCTATTTTCAGCCAAAAACCATCGACATCAGCAATGATAGATCTCATTCTACATCCTTTTTCTGAGTCTGTTGAACATCTGGCAGTTCCCTGTTGTTGTACTATTGCAACCATTTTTAAATGATCTTCAACAAAGTATTACTTGCATGTGATATTGATAATATTGCTTAATGATTTCCACATTCCATTGGGTCAGCTCTCTTTGATATGAGCACAAATATGGATCTCTTCTAATTGGCTGGTCAGGTAGCTCTATTCCAAATCTTTTGACATAGATGAGTGATTACTTCCAGTGCTCTATTCATTTTCTGAAAGATTTCAATTTGTATTCTATGAATTTCTGGAACCTTGCTTTGTTTACTAATACCTTCAGTGCAGCTTGGATTTCTTCCTTCAGTACATTTGGTTCTTGATTATATGCTACATCTTTGGTAGAGTGACATTGTCTATATGTTCTATCTTCTTTTGATGCTTTCTGCATCATTTAATTTTTTGCCCATAGAATCCTTCAGTATTACAAATTGAGATTTGAATTTGTTTCTTCAGTTCTTTCAGCTTGAGAAATGCTGAGCATGTTATTCTCTTTTGATTTCTAACTGCAGGTCTTGCACATTTTATTATAATATTTGACTTTCTTTTTGTGAGCTGCTCCTTGAAATTTTCCTTTAGCTGTATTACTTCCTCATTTATTTCATTCACTTTAGCATCTCTAAACTGACATCCATGCTGGTATTTTCTTTCTTTCTTCTCTTTTATTGACCTTTTACTTTCTTTCTGTATGATGTTCTTGGTGTCCTCCGACAGCTCTTCTGGTCTTTGGTCATTAGTGTCTAATGCATCAAATCTGTTTCTGTGATGGTCTCTAAATTCAGGTGTTATATGTACAATGTTATATTTTGACGCTTAAGGGATTCTTTTAATTCTCTTCAGGTTCAACATGAATGTGCATATAATAATTGATTGTCAGTTCCACTGTTGGCTCCTGGCCTTGTTTTGGTTGATGATACAGAGCCTTCCCACTATCTCTTGTATCATTTCTATCATCAAGGCCATATTTTCTAACTTCTGATCCTTTCTTGCAATCCATGGTTTATTTAATATTCTTTGTCAACATCATATTTTAAAGGAATTTTTTTTTTTTTGGTCTTCTTTACTAATTATCCAGCTTTTGCATACATTTGAGGTAACTGAAAATACCATAGCTTGGGTCAGGTGCACCTTAGACCTCAAAGTAACATCTTTGCTTTTCAACACTGTAAAGACCTCTTTTGCAACAGATTTACCCAATTCAACATGTCTTTTGATATCCTGACTGCTGCTCCCAGGAACATTTATTGTGGATCCAAGTAAGTTTTAGAAATCTATGTTGTTTTTGATTAATCTATTTCTGTCTCCAGTATTTACTGTGTCTCAGTCTATCATTACAATCTTTCAGTTGACTCTTGATGTCTTGTCTATTGTTTTATCAGAATTCCTCCTCTGGTGTAGCACATAGAAACACTCTGAGAGAAGCTCTTATTTGGTCTAGAGAAAACCTCACAGAGCTTTCATTTGAGGATCATCCTCTAAGAATCAGCATCCACTCCAGTGTACCTAGTCCAGTTAGTATTTGCTACAATTTCATATTATAGGACCCAAACATGACCATCAGTTTCTAAAGATTAGCCTTTCCCACTTTGCAAATATGGGGTTGTGGTATGTGTAGTATTCAAACTATTATGGGCTGTTTAATACTGAAACTTTACTAAAGGAAACTAAACTGTTCCAGGGAATCCTATCTTCCAAGAAAACAAATATTTTTCAAATGATGAATCATGGCTATTAATTTCTGGACACTTTTCCATGAACTTCTAGGCACTAGCATTCTTTACTGGAGTGGTTCAGACTAGTTGTCTCCAACAGGCCCTGCTAATTGTTTCTGGGCACATTGCTGAGTGCCTGAACCGGTTAACAATATGGTTGCCAAGATTCTATGCCACTGACAACAATCACCTTCTTGAAGCTAGAGGGAAATAGCTAATGAACTATTAGGCTTGGGAAACATCATTATTCTCTGATATGATACCCCAGTATGAGAAACTTTGATCATTGTAGAAGAGAGGGAAAAATACTGGTCTTTCAAGATTTTCTTATTAGAATACATTTGGCTAATTTCCAATGAAGAATAGTAGCCACTTAAAATAGCAGAAATTTTGGGAAGAGGATAAGGCAGCCACTGGGATTTTAAATTCTATTTCAACCCTTGTGTTCTCTGAGAAGTATATAATCTTAGTATTTTGTTAGCATTTTGAGTACAGGAAGATGAATAGACTACCATCAAATAAATATAGAAACTGGAAGTATTGAGACTAGTGTACTTAACAATTAATTGACTCTGTTGCTCATATTTTCATGACTGGGCCTGGAACCTAGTTTCTTATGACTATTTTCAGAAGAATTACCATAGGAAAATAGAGTAAAATCAATATTCTATTCACTTGTCACAAATAACTTTATTGCTTTTAGTTATTAATGCCATTTATCTCAAAGAGGTTAACAGGCATGTTCCTGAGAACTCTCATTTGATTGTGACTGAAGATAGCCATAAAACTAATGTTTCCATTCGTGATTAGAATCCAAAATACTGAAACAGACTGTAATAAAGTATGTTTTGTTCCTATAAAATTATGCAGCTCTGTGGCTTATTTTGTACTTGATTTCTTTTCTCTTTTCAGGATTTTTCTCAAAATTCATTCTCAGCTAGCTGATACTGAACACCACTCTAGCTTATTAGTGAGTCCAGAAAACTGGACTCACTAATAATTTGATATCTTCTTCTTCATTCTCTGTGTTGTATTTAACACAAAATCCTCTTACTTCTAACTCCAAAATGTGTTTCCGGACATACCCTCTATTGCCAACATTCTAGTACAAGCCAACATCATCTCCTATCTGAATTACTGCAATAACCTCCAAATCTATCTTCCTATCTTCTTTCCTGACCCTCTCCAATCCACTTTCTACATAATCATCAATTGAATCCCATGCTATTTCTCAGCTTAAAAACTTTAAATGGCTTTGCATTGCACTTTGAGTGAAATTGGAACTACTTATTTCCAACTGCAAGGTGTCATCTGAAATATTTTTCCTCTATATGCAATGGATAGTTTTCACTTACTTCTCCAAATTCAGATTGCTGAGAGGGAGGAGAGTGAAGCCATGGCATTTACACACCCTCACCCTGTCATTGGTTGTCTGAGCTCTTTCAGTTGGAACAGCCAGTTACACCAGGCTCTGGTAACTGCCCACTCTCCTGCTCAGGCCCAGTGGCGATAAGGATTTTTAGTGGTTAGTCCTGGAAGTACTGTCAGCCATTTCTCAGTAGAAAGATGAGTCTTTCTGCTCTTTCAAAGAAGTACAGCCTCAGAAACCCTATTCATGACCACTATAAGGTGAAACCAATTCGACAGCAACTAACAACAATAACAGATGTGTATATATTATTGTTTTTGTTCAGTGCCATCAAGTTGGTTCTGACTCATAGAGATCTTTAATAGCGTTTCAGAGGAGTAACTGGTGGGCTTGATCTACCGACCTTGGGGTTCAAACCAACTTTGTAGGTTAGCTAATATATATCTTGCAATTAAAAAAGGAAATTTACATCAGGGTGTGGAAAACTTAAGAAAACTTTTTGATAGACTGTAAAGAGCATAATTTGAAGCCACTGGTCAAGGTGCTTCACTTACTTTATTTAGAATTATCCTTTCTTTTTGAAGAGAAGCAAGGTGATATATTACTATCAGAATGCCCGACTCAATTCGCAAAGTACCTTGTGATAAGAATTTTCAGTTCTGATAATTGGATGGAAACCAGTTCTTTAATACAAGTATAATCTTTGAAAATAAACTATCCTATTATTGCCACCCCTATGGTTAGTAGCGTAGTGGCTACGAATCGGGCTGCGAACCTTAAGGTCGACGGTTTGAAACTACCAGCTGCTCCACGGGAGAAAGATGAGGCTTTCTACTCCCGTAAAGATTTACACCCTCGGAAACCCTGTACAGGGTCGCTA
>NW_006408586.1:12484946-12487761 GCF_000296735.1 Chrysochloris asiatica
TGCTGTGCATAAGGTCACTGTGAGTTGGTACTGACTCGATAACACCCAATAACAACAAAAACACTAAAAGTGAATTTTAAGTTTGTTTCTCAGGATTTTCAGTAGTAGAGAACATGCACATTAAACAAATTTTGGTGTTATGTTTTTATGAAGAAGGAGTCATGGAGTTTATCAAATATGTCAAGTAGCTTTCTCATGACAATAGATATTGTTGTTGCTGTTGTTGTTAAGTGCCATCGAGTTAGTGACAACTCATAGTGACCCTATGTACAACAGAACAAAACACTGCCCAGTCTTGGGACAACCTCACAATTGTTGCCATGATTGAGCCCATTGATGTTGACAGTTTGCCAATCCATATCACTGGGGGTGTTCCTCTTTTTCTTTGACCCTCCACCTTATCAAACGTGATATCCTTCTCCAGCAACTGGTACCTCCTGACAATATATCTGAAGTATGAGAGATGATGTTTGGCCATCCTGGCCTCCAAGAAGCACTCTGGCTGCACATCTTCCAACACAGATCTGTTGGTTCTTTTGGCTACCCATGGCACATTCAGTATTCTCCTTCAACACCATAACTCAAATGCATCAATTCTTCTATTGTCTTCCTTATTCACTGTCCAGCTTTCACATGCATATGAGGTTATTGAAAATACCATGGCTTGGGTCAGGTGCACCTTAGTCCGTCCTCATGTTGACATCTTTGCTCTTCAACACTGTAATAAGGTTTTGTGTAGCAGATTTGCATAATGCAATACGTTGTTTGATGTCTTGACTGCTGCTTCTATCAGTGTTATTGGTTGATCCAAGAAGAATGACGTCCTTGACAACTTTCCATCTTTTCTGTGTTGATAAGAATGCTATTTATTGGTCCAGTGGTGAGGATTGTTGTTTTTTTTATATTGAGATACAATCAATACAGAAGGCTGTTCTCTTCAATTTTCATCAGTAAATATTTTAAGTGCTCTTCACTTTGAGCAAGCAAGGTTATATCATCTACATATTGAGGTTGTTACTGAGTCTTCCTCCAATCCTGATGCCACATTTTTCTTCATATAACCCAGCTTCTTAGATTATTTGCTCAGTATATAAATTGAATAAATATGGTGATAGAATACAACCCTGTAGCACAACATGAGGACTAAGGTGCACCTGACCCAAGCCATGATATTTTCAATAACCTCACATGTATGTGAAAGCTGGACAGTTAATAAGAGTTTCTTAATTTTAAACCATTCAGAGTTTCCATGTTTTGTTCAAACAACTGCCTCTTGGTCAATGTGCAGATTCCTCATGAGCCCAATTAAGTGTTCTGGAATACTCATACTTTACAATGTTGTCCATAGCTTATCATGATCCACACAACTGAAAGCCTTTAAATTAAGTCTTCAGAGGTGAAAATAACAAAAGTGATTACTAACATCATTTGAATATTATTTATCAGACCCTTTGTGGTAAATACTTTATATGGGTAATCTCATTGAATTTAACTACAATTTTACAAGTGAAGGAACTAGGCTTCAACAAGTTAAGTAATTTTCCTATGGTCACTTAAGTATTAAAAGTGGTCAAGACAGGCTCTAAACCCAGAAAATGTTCTCTTAACCTATGTTCTATACTAAATGTACTCTTCATTTATTGTGCTGTTTTCTAATTAATGTATTTGATGGAGACAGCAGAAGTATGAACATCTGGGGTTAATATTCCAGAAAGATGTAATAATCAGAGATTAAAAGAAATTCAGAAACTATCTGGTCAAACACTCTCATTTAAGTGTTAAAAGACAGTAAGCCAAAACAGTGTAAAGTAGAACAGTTTTGTGGGCTTGCCCTTTACATGCAAAAGGATTTTGGAACACTTGATTTCTCAGTTTTCTTATCTGTAAAATGGGGGAGATAATAGTAGAGCCTTTGTCAAAGGTTCACTCCAGGATTCAATATCAGTCATATCATACACATGTTGTTGTTGTTAAGTGCTGTCGAGTCAATTCTGACCCATAGTGACCTTGTATAGGGTTTCCAAAGAGCAGCTGGTGAACTTGAACCACCAACCTTGCAGTTTCAACAACTTTGCAGTCTGACGTATTAACTCACAGAGCCACATTGTAGCCTTCCCTAATTCTAAAGTTTGTGGTTAAGAACAAAATTTTCATGAAATGTAATGGTGAAGGTTGATGGAAAAATAAATGCCACTTTAAATTCTAATTCCCAGAGATATCAGAATAGGGCAGTATCTTGCCAGGAATACACAAATCAAATAAAAAATATCAGCAGGGTGGAGCTATATTTTCTTCGATTTTCTTGGGGCTAATTTGTAAACAGAAGGCTTACTATCTCTCTCAGAATGCACCTCTTTAAAAGTCAAAGAAAACCCCACCAACATTTGTTTTATCAAAATAAACATTTATTACCTTGTTTGGTCACTAAAGCTGTAAGAATCATGATCTTAGTCAAGGTAAGAGAAATTAGGAAGAGAATGCTGTCAACTATTTTGACCCTTTATTAAGAAAACAAAACCCTTCAAAGAAACCTAAACACATAGCAAAACTGGAAATGCATTTACAGAAAAATGAAATAAGATTCATAATCTCACATCATATAAAAAAATAAGCTCAATGTGGGTTAAAGACCTAAATGCAAAATCTAGAGCTAAAAGGGTCATCAATGAAAAATAGGGACAAATTCAGAGGCTCTAATAGATGACATAAACAAATTGTCAAACATAATTAAAAACACACAAATAGTATTAGATTAAACAAATGACTGGGACCTGACTGCCTAAAAATTAAACACTCTGTCCATCAAAAGATTTTG
>NW_006408586.1:12488458-12492370 GCF_000296735.1 Chrysochloris asiatica
ATGGCACCTAACAACAACAGCAACAATATTATTGAGACAGAGTCCTGGTGTGGTGCTATGGGTTAATGGGCTAGACTGCAAGGTTGATTTGAACCTCAAAGTTGGCGGTTCAAGCTAACCAGCTGCTTCTTAGAGACCCTATACAGGGTTTTTATGAGTCAGAACTGACTTGATGGCACTTTAATAACAACAATAACAATTCTTGAGATGGTTTCTAAATTTACATAATATATATGCAGCATCATATTTTGGTCATTGTGGACTTGTTTAAATTTTCTTAAGGTTCAGTCCAGATTTGCATATAAGCAATTGATGATCTGTTTCACAACCTGTCCCTGACCTTGTTTTGGCTGATGATATTGATCTTTTCCATTGTCTCTTCCAACAGATGTAGTCAATTTGATTCTTGTGTGTTCCAACTGGTGAGGTCCATGTGTAATGTTGCCTTTTTTGTTTTAAAACATATTTGCAATGAATATTGTTTTGCTCTTGCAAAATTCCATCCTATGATTTGTGGCATTATTTCTATCACTAAGGCCTTTTTGTTCCCAGCTATTGATCATTCTTCTTTCGTATTCAAATCACTAGTAATTGTAATGCTTCATGATTCATGTTTGATCAATTTCAGACTGAAGATATTGGTAGAATTCTTCAATTTCATCATCTTTGGTTTTACCATTTAGTATGCAAATTTGAATAAGAGTGGTATTAGCTAGCATTGCCTGTTGTTGTTTTAAGTGTCATCGAGTCTGTTCTGACTCATAGCAACCCTGTATAGGGTTTCCAAGGAGCAGCTGGTGGTTTTGAATTGCCAAACATGAGGTTCAAATCAACCTTGTGGTCAAGTGCATTATCCTGCCATACCACACCAGAAAGATTGATATCCTAGGCATTGTTGTTGTTGTTAGGTGCCATTGAGTTGCTACTGACTCATAGCAACATTATGCACAGCAGAACGAAACACTGCCCAATCCTGGGCCAACCTCACTACTGTTGCCATGCTTGAGTCCATTGATGCTGCCATTTGGCCAATCCACCTCATTGGGGGGTCTTCCTCTTTTTCTCTGAACCTCCACCTTACCAAACATGATATCCTTCTCCAGTGACTTGTCCCTCCTGAAAATATGTCTGAAGTATGAGAGATGAAGTTTGGCCATCTTGGCCTCCAAGGAGCACTGTGGCTGCACTTCTTCCAACACAGATCTATTGGTTCTATGGGCAGCCCATGGCGCTTTCAATATTCTCCTCCAGCACCATAACTCAAAAGCATTAATTCTTCTATGGTTTTCCTTATTCACTGTCCATTTTTCGCATGCATATGAGGTTATTGAAAATACCATGGCTTGGGTCAGGTGCACCTTAATCCTCAAGCTGATATCTTTGCTCTTCAACACTGTAAAAAGGTCTTGTGCAGCAGATTTGCCTAATCCAATACGTCCTTTGATTTCATGACTGCTGCTTCTGTGAGTGTTGATAGTTGATCCAAGAAGAATGAAGTCCTTGACAACTTCAATCTTTTCTCCATTGATAAGAATGTTGTTTATTGGTTCAGTGGTGGGGATTTTTGTTTTCTAGGTATTAGTGAGTTGAAATGACTGATATTGACCATTTTGAATCTGACAATCATATGGTTTACTGTGCCCCAAATGGCACATTGAAGAGGAATGGCATAATATTCATCATCAAAAGAGCATTTCAAACTCTAACTTCAAATACAATGCTGTTTGTGATAGAATAATAGCCACATGCCTACAGGGAATACCTGGCCAATACCAGTTCATTTCAACTCACTAATATTTAAGATGTAGATCTTTATGGATTCCATTTCGTTTGTGACAACTTCTAAGTTTCCTAGATTTATATTCCATATTCTGATTATTAATGTATGGTTGTACTTGTTTCTTCTCATTTTGAATGGTTCCCCATCAGCAAATGGAGGTCCTGTAAATTTTGCTCTATTCACATCTTTATAGCTGGGTTAATGTTCTGGACTGCAAGGTTGGTTTGAACCACAAGGTTGGCAGTTCAAGTTCACCAGCCACTCATTGGAAGCCTTATACAGGGCCACTATTTGTCAGAACTGACTGAACAGCACTCAACAACAACAACATTGAAAAGGCAGCTCTTCTCCATTCGTGTTTAGAGTGACTTGCAACCTGAGGGGCTTATCTTCTTGCACTATGTTTGATAATGCTCTGTGCTATTCATAAGGTTTTCCCTGGGTAAACATTCAGAAATTGTCTGTTTCTCCTTCTTCATAGTCTGTCTTAGTCTGTAAGTTCTGCTGACATCTTTCTACTGTGGTTACCCTGATAGTATTGAAAATACTAGTGGCATAACTTCCAGCAGCACAGCAGGATAGATGCCATCACTGTAAGAAAAATTGAAGATGAGTGATGGAGTACTAAGGATTGTTGTTGTTGTTAGGTGCCATCTAGCGCGGTCACACCATCATGAACCTATATAGTGAACCTGAGTTGCAGATTGAACTGCCAACTTTGCCATTCAAACTACCTTGCTGTCCAGCACATTTACCTTCAGTACCACAACAAGACTCCTTAATAATGATGTTTGTTGTTAGGTGCCATCAAGTCTGTATCGACTCATAGCAACCTTATGCACAGCAGAAGGAAACACTGCCCGATCTTGGGCCAACATCACTATCTTTTCCATGCTTGACCCCATCGATGCTCCCGCTTTACCAATCCATATCGCTGGGGTTTTTACTCTTTCTCTCTGACCCTTCACTCTACCAAACATGATATCCATCTCCAGCGACTGGCCCCTCCTGCCAATATGTCCGAAGTATGAGAGACAAAGTTTGGCCATCCTGACCTCCAACAAGCATTCTGGCTGCACTTCTTCCAACACAGATCTGTTGGTTCTATGGGCAGTCTATGGCACTTTCAATATTTTCCTCCAACACCATAACTCAAAAGCACCAATTCTTGTATGGTCTTCCTTATTAACTGTCCAGCTTTCACATGCTTATGAGGTGATTGAAAATACCATGGCTTGGGTCAGGTGCACCTTAGTCTTCAAGCTGACATCTTTGTTGTTCAATACTTTAAAAAGGTCTTCTGCAGCAGATTTACTTAATGCAATACATTATTTGATTTCTTGACAGCTGCTTCAATGAGTGTTGATAGTTGATACATGGAGAATGAAGTCCTTAACAACTTCAATCTTTTCTCCATTGATAAGAATGTTATTTATTGGTCCAGTGGTGAGGATTTTTGTTTTCTTTGCATTGAGATGCAATCCATACTGAAGGCTGTGCTCTTTGATCTTCATCAGTAAATATTTTAAGTCTTTTTGACTTTCAGCAAGCAAGGTTGTATAATCTGCATTTCACAGGTTGTTAATGAGTGTTCCTCCAATCCTGATGCCATGTTTTTATTCATACAACCCAGCTTCTCAGAAGATTTGCTCAGCATACAGGTTGAATAAGTATGGTGAAAGAATAGAAACCTGTCTCACGCCCTTTCTCAATTTTAAACCATTCAATGTTCCCAATGTTCTGTTCAAACAACTGCCTCTTGGTCCATGTATATACAGATTCCTCATGAACACAATTAAATGTTCCAGAATACTCATACTTCACAATGTTGTCCATAGCTTGTCATGATTCACACAATCGAAAGTCTTTGCTTAGTCAATAAAGCACAGGTAAACATCTTTCTGATATATTCTGCTTTCAGCCAAGATCCATTGGACATCAGCAATGATATCCCTTGTTCCATGGCCTCTTCTGAATCCAGCTTGAACCTCAGGAAGTTCTCTGTCAGTGTATGCTTGTAGCCTTTCTGTATTTCTTTTAGTAAAACCTTACTCACATGGGATATCAAAGATACTGTCCGATGATTCCTTCATGCCGTTGGATTACCTCTCTTTGGAATGGGCACAACTATG
>NW_006408586.1:12493249-12504708 GCF_000296735.1 Chrysochloris asiatica
GCCACTCCTTCTTCCTAGTCTGTCTTCGTCTGAAAGCTCATCTGAAACCTGTATACCATGGATGACCCTGCTGGTATTTAAAATACCCATGGCATAGCTTCCAGAATCACAGTAACTCACAAGTCACCACGATATGATAAACTGACAGACGTGTGGTGGACTAAGGATAATGAGAATTAAAAAACAAAACAAAACAAAACAAAAGTTGTAAGAGTGGTTCATCACACTCAAGTATGTTGTAAGCCACAGATTACCTGTATCACTTCCTAGAATCATAGAGAATTTGGCTAGATTGTGTCTATTTATTCAACTAAATATTTGAGGCTGAGATTGATATCTAAGTTTTGTCTAACTCCAAAACATTTGTCCCAACCACCAAAACAGATTTCCATTTGTTATCTGTGTTTGGGAGAACATTGTCTGTGATTCCAGCAGTATACAGAATATAGGAACTATGTTGCTGTTGTTATTGTTAGATGCTGTCAAGCCAGTTCCAATTCAAAGTGACCCTGTATAGAGTTTCTGAGGAGCAGCTGGTGGGTTTGAACCATCCACCTTGTGGTTTGTAGTCCAGTGCTGATCCTATAGCGCCACGCCTATGTAGGTACTAGAAATGCCCAGTTGGATTCTTCCCCCATTTATCATGTGTCAGAATAAAATCTTAGATGGATGTTCGAGAATAAGGATGTTGTTATGTATATAGAATCCTTTCCAACTCACAGAAATCCTGCACAGAATTTCTGAGTAGTGGTTGATGGATTTGAACTGCCAAACTTGAGGTTAATTGTCCAGTGTTTATCCTACCATGCTGTACCAGGACTCTAGAATAAGGATAGGGAATATATTTAAGATATAGTAATTTTTGACGTAAGTCCTAAGTATTCTGTTTTGCATGTTGTTCTGGAATAGCTTTGAGATTGTAAATATCAGTTAAATTAGAGGATGTTGTCTACAAGCAACTTGACTTTACAGTGTCTTCTTACAGTGCCGTAGATTCTTTGTTTAAATCCTTTTAGTGAAAATAAATGGACACTTAAACACACAGAAAAACAAACAAAAACACCCTCAGACCAATACTTCTCACAGTTGAGTAATATGGATAAAAACTTTAGTATTCTCTTTGATGTGTAAGAACATTCCAGAACTAACATCTGTATGGAAGTAAGGAAAATGCATTGTTTTCATTAATCATGAGATAAAATGGTATGTGTTTTTCATGAGTCCTGGAATGGGCACCGTGGAGGTGAGGGATGAGAACTTATTTTCCCCTAAGAATAATTTCACTTCGATTTAAAGGCACTTTAAAGGCTCAGAAGGATCCCTAGTGGTCCAATGGTTAAAATGCCCAGCCCCTAACAGAAAGGTGAATGGTTAGGGAAAAAGATGTGACAATCTGCTTCCGTAAAGATGAATTGTCTTGGAAAATCTATTGAGCAATTCTGTTATGTTCTATAGGGTGATTTTGAGTCAAAATTAACTAGACAGCAGGCTTTGTGTTTTAATAGCTCAAACTCCCTCAAAAGCAAGTATAAAGGGTTTCAAAAAGCAATACTTCCACATAGCCCTCTGAGTAGAATACAAACATTTGCTCTGTGGATATCAAATACATAGGAAAAAGAGCATCTACAACAGTTGACAACAACCCTAAAAACAAAAACAAAAACACAGGTGTGAGATTCTATAGTCAGCACAGCTATGATGAGTTTATAAAATAAATTCTGTATCTCAGGTATCCAGCCTGAATTTCTGAATAATCTATTTCTCAAGGCATCTGTCAGTTGATCTGCTCATTATTTATGTGGTAGATGCTTTTGGGTGGACCTGTTCCCTCTAATGATCAGGAAAAGTGTCTTCATGCAACACTAATTACAAAGAGGGGGTAATTAGCATTTCAAGTCCCTCTAGCTCCCTTCAGTTTAATAACCATCACTTTCTGTAGCTTGAAGCTATAAATACTTGACACTATACATGTGTTGTCATTTGTAACATAGATTTTATATATACATATCTTTGTGTTTTTAAGAATGATTCCAATACTTGAAATTTTGCTCTGAGAGTCTAACAATTTCAATAATGGCATGACCTTAATCTAATGACTGTTGTTGTTGTTAAGTGTGGTCCAGTTGGTTCCAACTCATAATGACCCTGTATAGGGTTTACAAGAAGCTGTTGGTGACTTTGAACTGCTGACCTTGTGATTCAAATGGATTTTGTGGTCCAGTGCATTATCCTGCAGTGCCACACCAGGACTCCATTCTAATGATAATGATTATAAGTAATAGTCATAAGTAACATTCATTGAATTATTGCTACATATGAAACTCTGTAAATGTTTTATAAACCTAATCTCACATAATCCTCTCAGCAACCTTATGGAATATGTGCTTTTATTATTTTAGTATTACAAATAAGACAAGAGCTAAGTAAGCTTAAGTATGCCACCCAACATCTGATAAATGGGAAATTTATCTGAGTTCACAACCTCCATGTATAGTGGCACTGCTAGAGGAATTGAGAATATGCAGCAATCCTAGAATTTAAATCTCTAATTTAAAAATTCTTGAAGTGAAGTGAGCTGAAATATAACAATTACCTTTTGCAAAAGTGGGAATAATTAAGAACATTGTTTCTCAAAGCTCATAGCGATACCTTTTGCATAACAGGTGCACCAATAAGTGTTTGATGAATGAAGAAAGTTATCAATAATAAAACACTGTAATAAAATGCTTGAATAGTTCAGAATAATTTTATTTCTTTATTAGTTTTAATCATATTCAAAGTATTGAAGCGTGTATATTTATTAGTGCTACATATGTAGCTCAATTTTAATTATTTGCAGTGTCAACTTTTGTATATGCATCATCTGTGTTCCATGTTATTTTCTTTCCATTGAAAATGTATTTGCTGTCTCTTTTATCTGACTTCATCCTGGTTCTCTTGACAGAGACACTTGTTAAGGGGCACAGGATCAAAGCCCTGAGCTAAATGAGCAGGCAGAAACATTCACATGACCAGCAGGATAACTCAAAGAAACAGACTTCTCTGCTTGCTGTCCTGAAGAGCAGCATCATGAGCCTGCTCCTCAGAGCATTTTTCTTGCATTACTAAATCAAATCCTAATACAACAATGTGAATTTCACACAGATTTTGGATTATACTTGCCAGCACTTCTATGTTGTAAAGATAATTTCAAATTAACTAAAATACATGCATTTTTTTTTTAAGTGGATTCGATAGAAACAATAGTTGTGAAGAAAATGAAATTTTCTCTTTGAGGTTTGGAGACATTAAATTTTTAAAACCTTTTAGTATCAAATTGTCTGAAAAACAAAGTACTTTACTAATTGCATCAGTCAACTTGACTTATTGTCTAAAGTCTAAACAACGTAGCTTGACATTCAGAGCTTCTAAGCCCTGTTGTTATTGTTATGTGCCATGGAGTAGGTTCTGACTCATAGCAACCCTGTACAGGGTTTCTGAGGCTGTAATTCTGTACAGGAGCAGAAAGCCTCATCTTTCTCCTGTGGGACAGCTGGTAGTTTTGAACTGAGGACCTTGCGGTTCATAGCCCAATCCGTAATCACTATGCTACCAGAGCTCCTTCTAAGCCCTAGACCCAACATAATTCTCTAGCTTTAAATCTGACTTCTTGTTTGGTAAGGTGGAGGGGTCAAAGAAAAAGAAGAAGACCCCCAACAAGATGGACTGGCCAAGCAGCAGCATTGATGGACTCAAGCGTGGCAACAGTAGTGAGGTTGGCCCAGGACCAGGCAATGTTTCATTCTGCTGTGCATAATAAGGTTGCTATGAATCAGTACCGACTTGTTGGCACCTAGCAACAATAACAAGGGCCATGGGAAGATCCTATCCCTCTGGAAGAAGAATAGGCTGGGTATGGGCTAATGCACTGGACTGCAAAGTCAGTTCGTACCGCAAGGTCGGTGGTTCAAGATCATCTGCTGTTCCTTGGAAGCCCTACATACGGTTGCTATGTGTCGGAATTGACTCAATGGCACTTAACAACAATAACAACAGTGCTATATTGATATATTGTGGGCACTGGAATTAGGGATTTTCTGCAAGAATTTTAAAATAGCAAGGATAATTTTTGCATCCTACTTTGGTAAGTAGCATCTGGGTTATTAAAGAGTATAGCTATTGAACTCTCCATGTGCAGAAGAAAAAAGAGAGATAAGACATGAAGATACTTTGAATCACAGTGCAATGGACTAATGGAACATGTGAAAATCAATCTCCATGACTCTGAGACCAAAAGAACTAGATGGTGCCCAGCTACCACTACCAACTTCTCTGAAAGGGATCACATTAAATATTCCCAGATAGAATGGCAGAATATGTAGAACAAAACTCAAAATTATATTAATTAAAAGACAAGACTTACTGGTCAGAAAGAGACTGGAGGAACCTGAGACTAAGGCCCCCATTCACCCTTGAGGTCTGGGAAGGAAACCACCCTTGTGGCCCAACTTTTAGCCAAGCAGTAGATAGTTATAAAGGGGAAACAGGAGCACTAGTAAGATATGTTCATTGTTAATGATTGGAACTGTCAATCATTAAAAATCAAAGGGGCAACATCTACCAAAGGACAAAGTTGAGAAGCGATGGGATGGGAAGGTGAGTAGGATGAGTATAAACCATAGGCAGGAAATAAGATAACTGTTGTATCATGGAAGAGATTGCAATTATTGAGATGAAATAAAGTGTGTTATTTGCTGAATGTAAAACTGATGCTCTTGTCTGTACACCTTCACTCAATCCACAATAAAAAGTTAAACAAACAAATGAAAAAGGATTTTAAAAAAGGAGATCAAATCATCCAAGAATGACTGATACTTGAGAAACGTCATTTAAATTAATCCAATTTCAAAGGAGATTAACTAGCATTTAAGATATTGTAATCCCCCATGATGAAGTCTGCCATGAACAGCCAATCAACTGAAAGGACATTTCCTCAGGGGTGTAGCATACTTCCAATATATTGGACACTTGAGAAAAGCTTGTTTCCTTTTCATTGGGTCTGAATTCTGCATCTGACTTGTCACCCAACCTCTGGTCCTTTGAACTTAAGCCAGTGGCCTACTCTATTGTCTGCTGATCCTGGTAATAGTCAGCAGCCAGCTATCTTACCTACCTGACCTGTCTGCCTGTCATCTGACCTGCCAATCTTGGTTCATCAATCCTGCAGCTGTGTGAGTCAGGGTCCTGCAACCTGACATCTGACCAACAGACTTGGGACTTGCCCACCTTTACAACTATATAAACTGTTTCCTTGATATAAACCTCTCTTTATATATACATAGACAAAACCAGTAAATTTCACTGGTTTTGTTTCTTTAGACTACTCAGTTTAAGACAATGGTATTAAGGTTGATTTTGACTTTACCTTGAGATAGGAAAATAGTTTTTCTTATATTTAATATAATTTAGATTTGAATAAGAATTCTACTCTAATTCTTAAAATAAACTAAAAATTATTTTAAGAATTATTTCAAGGATTCCCCTCTCAGCCCACTGGTGTAACTTCCCTGAAAAAATTGGAGCACATTATTGCTTTATGAGTGACTTGTGAAGATCATCAATTTGAGCGTCACTTTGCAAAATCATTCTGGGGCTTCATCACTTTTTCCAAAGCCTCTTTAAATCATTTACTAATCAAATTACTCCCTTTGAAATTCAATTTGTGTTATCATCCTGGTAGAGCTTTCGTCTTTGATTGTTAATGACTAGAATTTACTAGATCTTAATTTGTTAAAGTTTGTTCTTGTGGTTCATGCAATCTCCATTATTACTTTACCTAAATTTATAAAAATTTGCTTAGTTTGTTAGTAGTCAATATCTTTTTAAAGAATTTCATATTGTATTTACATTATAGACTGATACGCAATTAAAGATTCTCAGCCATAAAGGTTGTACTAAAGTGCTATGGCATGTACGTATGATAATAATATGGTAGGAGGAAATGTTTAAGTGATTAGTTTTACAAATAAATAATCAGTTTATTATAAAGAAATTCATGTTATTTTCTCCTAAGAGGGCTTTGGACAGGCTTCCTTCTGTCTTACTGTGATGCCGTGAAGTATTTAATATGACTGTCTCTCCTAGACATAGTCTTTATAATTCCATCAAACAACTTTTTATTTTTGTGAGAAGGAGGCAGAAGATGCTGATAAGATTATATGATTCACTTTTGAGTGATTGTTAACAAGACTAATTGTGATTTTTTAGAACTTGGAACTCTAACATGAGGATTGGCCAATTTTGCCATTCTGCTTGGTATAAGATAAGCTTTCTCCAGTAGCCTTAAAGGGGAATTTCACTATAATCAATAAGAAAGAACCAGGAGTGGAGTGTGTCCTTTGGACTCTGAGATCTTGGTGCACTGAATCATTTTGATCCAGGAATAGAAATCTGTGACACCAGAGAAGTGGCAGAGGAAAAGCAGTAGCAGAACCAAGAGCCTGAGTAAAGCTGAGTGACTTTGGGCAAATGCTTTGGTTTAAATATAAGTTGTTGTTGTTAGGTGTCATCGAGTCGGCACCTACTCATAGCGACTTTATGCACATTAGAATGAAACAATGTCTGATCCTGTCCCAACTTCACTATTCTTGCCACAATTGAGTCCATCGATGCTGCCACCTGGCCAATCCATCTTGTTGGGAGTCTTCCTCTTTTTCTTTGACCCTCCATCTTACCAAACATGATATCCTTCTCCAGGCAATTGATTGGAGAAGTTATATTTGCTGACTCAGAGAATTAAAGCTGAATATCTTTGGACTGAGTCTTATGGTGTAATGGGGATGCCTTTTGGCCATTTCAGCAGTCCTAGAAGAGCTTTGTGCTATCTCCTGAACAGGTCAAGACCAACAGGCTAGGCAGCAGAGGCCAAGAACCAGAGAGAGGTCTGCTTGCAGGCAAGTATTGGAAAAGGCTGTTCTGCATGAAGAATTGTTTCTTGTGCATTTCTGATCCTGAATTGCAACCTCTTATCTTCTTTGATAAACCCATAATTGTGAGTGTTCTGTGAATCTGTGTGGTCAATGCAATGAATTTTTGAACCCAGCTGATAAGTACAGAGGGTTGTGGGACGAGGCTGGTATCAGAATTGGTAAGAAAGTTTGGAGGGTGGAGGCATGTCTAACCTTAGTCTAATAGAAATCAACCTTGGATTGATGTGGAGTTTCATTCTCCTTGCCCCTTCTATAGAGAGGGGTCAAACACCATCCCTAAGTCCTTCTTACATATACATAAGACAGCTGTGAATCAGAGCTGACTTGAAACACCATCACAAAACAAACTGATGGAGCACTGGAGGTATGCACTCATCTGTACCACAGAATCTGGAAGACAGTTACCTCGCCAACTGATTGATTGATATCCATATTTGTGCCCATTACAAAGATAGGTGACCCAACTGAATACAGAAATCATTAGACAATATCATTAATATCAAATGCAAGTAAAATTTTGCTAAAGATAATTTTTGAAAAATTTGCAACAGTACATTAACAGAGAACTTCCAGAGGTTCAAGTCAGATTCAGATGAGGATGTGGAACAAGGGATATCATCATTGACACCAGATGGATCTTGGCTGAAAGCAGAAAATATCAGAAAGATGTTTAAGTGTGATTTATTGACTATGTAAAGGCTTTCGACTGAGTGGATCATGAAAAGCTGTGGACAACACTGCAAAAAAATGGATATTCCAGAACACTTAATTTTGCTCATGAGGAACCTGTACAAAGACCAAGAGGAGACACTGAGAAGTTTAAAATACTCTGAAATGGACCAATAAATAACATCTTGATAAATGAATAAAAGAATGAGGCTGTCAAAGACTTCAGTTTGCTCAGATCTACACTCAAACCTCACGAAAGCATCTGTCAAGGCAAGTCTACAAAAAACCTTTTTAGTTTTATTGAAATTTTTATTGTGAATTGAGTTAAGGTTTACAGAACAGATCATCAATTTACACGGAAAAACCATACACTTTGTGTCATCTCCATGATTGTAATCCCCTCCATATAACAATGGTTATCCCACTGCCTCCTGGTGATTCTTATTTCCATTCCACCTTCTTTCCCAAACTTTCTAAAATTTGTCCTTAGGTAAATGTTGTTAAAGTTGCCTTTTTGATCTTGAATGCTTGATTATTCCATGGTGAGCATATCTTACTAATGTTATTGTCTCTCTATATACCTATCGCTTGACTGACAGTTGATAAAAATAAATAAATAAATAAATTATGGACTTCCAGAAAAACAAACAAATCTGTGTTGGGAGAAGTGCAGCCAGAATGCTTCTTAGAAGCCAGAATGTTGAAACTTTGTCCCTTATACTTCCAACATGTTATCAGGAGGATCCAGTCCCTGGAGAAGGACACCATGCTTGATAAAGTGGAGGATCAGTGAAAAAAAGGAAGAATCCCAATGAGATAGATTGACAGGTGCAGCAGAAATGGCTCAAACACAGAACAATTCTGATGATGGGGTAGAATTCAGCTGTGTTTCGGTCTGTTGTGCATAGGATTGCTATGAGTCAGAACCAACTCAACAGCACCTTCAACAACAAGTTTTCATCATTTTGACCCCCGTAACTTCCATCACATTTAGAGGTGTGCTTGCAGCAAAAGTAAGTACCCATGTACAAATATCCTCTGTCAAACCCTTATATATTTGTGGGCATACTCCTACTCTCCCTTCCATACCTGTTCAGCCTGTATTTTTGTTAAAGTAGCTACTCGCAGAATACTGTTGTTGCAGGGTTGTATATATAACAGTATTTTATTTACCTCTATTCCCTTTAACTCTTGCATTTTCCCCTGTGTCTTCATTTGTTTTTATCATTCTTCTGCCAACCTCCTTCTTGTTGTACATTACCTTGCCAATCACCCAAGTTAACTAACATGCTTTTAGCTTTTAGCTAGTGAATAACTTTCCCTTTCCTCCCAGCCCTGGTAACCATAAAGAATGTTTCTTTTAACATGAAAACCGTTTCTTGAATATTTACAGTAATGGTTTTATATAATATTTGTCCTTTTGTGATTGACTAATTTCACTCAGCATTATGTCCTCCAGGTTCATCCATGTTATGAGATGTTTAGAAGATTCTTTGTTATTTAACACTGTAAAGCATTCCATTGTGTGTATGTACCAAAATTTGTTTATCCATTCCTCCATTGATTGACATTAAGGTTGTCTCCATATTTTTGCTATTATGAATAGTGCTGGGATGAACAGGAGTGTGCATACATCTACTTCTGAAAAGAACTCCTGAAATTGTTAAAAAGCAAAAATGCCTCATGAGGACTAAGGTGCAACGGACTTAAACAATGATATTTTCAATTGCCTCATGGGCATGTGAAAGTTGGACAGTGAATAAGCAAGACCAGAGGAGAATTGATGTGTTTGAATCATAGTATTGGAGAATATTGAAAGTATGGACTGCCAAAAGAACAGGAAAAGTACTCTCAGAATGTTCCTAAGAATTGAGAATGAGGAGACTTTGTCTCTTGTACTTTGTACATATTGCTAAGGGACGAGTCCCTGGAGAATAACATCATGCTTGGAAAAAGAGGAGGACCCCCAAAGAGACAGATTGACACAGGGGCAGTAGCAATGGATTCAAATATAACAGTAACTGTGAGACTCGCACAGGACCAGGCAGTGCATAGTGTATCTACGAGTCAGAATTTATTTGATGACACCTAACAACAACAACAACAAAGGAGCTCTGGTAGCGTAGTGGTTATGAGTCAGGCTGCTAACCTCAAGGTCAGCAGTTCAAAACTACCATCCATTCCAAGGGAGAAAGATGAGAATTTCTGCCCCCGTAAAGAATTATAGCCTCAAAAACCCTATGCAGGGTTGCTATGAGTTGGAAGTGACTCCATGGCACACCACCAACACCATAAACAACAACAACAAAGCAGTGAGAAAATAAATTTGCTGGTTAAATCCATTAACTTTTGGTATTACTACTAGAGCAGCATCAAGAAACTAAGACCAAGCCTGAAAAGGGCTGCATTTGCTGCGAGAAAAGGCACAACTGTCTTTGCACAAATCCAAGCTCACTTGCAACATGCCTTTTAAAATGCATACATTATTCACAATAGCAAAAAGATGGAGACAACCTAAATACACATCATTAAAACTATGGATAAACTGGTAGATACAATGGAATCCTATACAAAGTTGAAGAATAATGGTGAATCTGCAAAACACCAGACCACTGTACCCAAACTATCATCCCTCCATCATTTTCTATCCTTTTACTCCCCTTTTTGTTTTCTGGGACCCATTTTTTCTGGATTTCATTGTTAATTTTGTTTACCTTTCTTTTTCTTTTCCTATCATTGGCAATACACTGTATATTCATTTTTGTCTTTTATAGCACTTGGAAGAATGCTCAGTGATATTTTTTAAATATATGAGTGCTTTTCCAAACAATTGAGTAACTTCAATCACACCCCTTTAGGTTATTTTTCAGGAACCTTAGCAAATGAAGAAGGGTTTTTACATACTTAATAAGGTAGGCTTAAGTGATTAAATAATGTTTTCTGTTGTCTAATGTTTTTATTTTTTTTCAACTTTTTATTGTGAATTGAGTGAAGATTTACAGAGCAGATCATCAGTTTGACATTTAGCAAATAACATAATTTGCTTCATTACAAGTTTTCAATCCCCTCCATGTACCAACAGTTAACAGTATTTACCTCTATTCACATTATCTATTGCACTTACCCCTGTGTCTCCCTTTACCTTCACCTTTCCACTGCTAACCACTCTCTTGTATATTTCTCCCCTGTCACCCATGTTAACATGCGTCTACACTCTAGCCCATGAATAGTTTTCGTTCCCTCACCCCATAACCATTATAGATAGCTTCTTTTATAAAGAAACCTTTTATACAAAATCTTTTACAACATTGCTCTCATACAATATTTGCTCTTTTGTGATTGACAATTTCACTCAGCATAATGCCCTCTGGGTTCAACGATGTTGTAAGGTGTTTCACAGAATTCATCATTGTTGTTCAACTTTTTGTAGTATTTCATTGTGTCTATGTACCAAAGTTTGTGTAGATATTCTTTTGTTTATGGGTATTTAGTCTGTTTCCATCATTTTGATATGTCTCTTGTAGATAGCATATTGAATAACCTTGTTTTCTTATCCATTCTGTTCTCCATGTGTCTCTCCCTGCCCCCCCCAATTCTGCAACTAAGCACACTCGTGAAAGCTTATAAACCAGCCACTTCATACCTTTGCAGACCCCATTTTTCGATAGACAAATGTATAAATTTCTAGTCCCTATCAACTCAGTATGGTGAAAGAATACAAACCTGCCACACACCTTTCTTAATTTTAAACCATTCAATGTTTCCATGTTCTGTTCCAACAACTGCCTCTTGGTCCATGTACACATTCCTTATGAGCACAAT
>NW_006408586.1:12506213-12507362 GCF_000296735.1 Chrysochloris asiatica
AACAACAACATTAACTCAGTACACTGAGGAAAAAAGGTGGTTCTTTGCTATGAAGAATTCTTCCCTTCCAGATGGAATTTTGAGTCACTGAATTCATAGGCAAAAGTCTATTTCATCAAATTGTAGCAATTTGCACTTGTTCTCAATGTCAAACATCTTTATCTTCCTTGGTTCAAGTCTTGTCAAATAGCTGTTCAAACTAGGTCAAATGGATACTAGCTACAAGGTTGGGAGTTCATGTTCACCTCCCTGCTGTTCAGAACAACTGTGAACTTCACTCTGAGCCTTAGTCCTCAAGAGCTAGGTCAGTGCCCATGGGCTCAGGAGTTCATACATCTTCCTAAATTTCAGACCAGCCAGCCCTTCTTCTTCTCATCTCAAGGTCAACGTGTACCAATGGAACATGGCCAAACTCAGTCCATGTCTTCATTGCTGCATTTCCCCCACTTCCACTCTCAAGTAGACCCAGGTTTTCATCAGTGAACATACTATAATTCTCATGAGTTCCCTTTGAGTTTCAGTCCTAGAAGGGGGTTTCCCTTGGTGGGCTGGCTTTTCTTTCCTTGATGCCTCCAAAGTAAACAGATGGTTTGATATTTAAACAGCCAAACAGTCTGTTGTTTTGTTTTCCTGCAGATTTCTTTCAATAAGAATCTTCTGTTCTTCCAGCAGTTCTGGGTTGCTTTTTCAAGTGAGAATGTCCCAACTCAGAAAGTTCTGAGTGGAACTCAAAATTTCACTTAAGACCCTGAAATGTTTTTAATTTTTAAGACATTAAACATTTATGGGCTCATTAGGTAAATGTACAACCAATTCTAGTTAGTTTACCGCCATCCAATTCCAAGAGTTTTATAAAGCTTCTTGTACCTTATAAGGTAAGATTTAGGGGGCAGCTATTGTCATGCACTAAATGAATTTTTTCTCTGATATTATCTACACTGTGGTTTTAATTTATCTGTTGGTGGTAGCCTATGAGGACCAATATGTGAACCAGTGAGAACTCAGAAAATCCACTAAGTAGCCATGATAGTTGAAATTTGTTTTGTATTTCTAGACTAGTATGTCTTGAACAGAACAGATCTAAATGTCCATACTGAACAAAGTCACTTAGAGATAGGATTATTATTTTTAAGTATGTTTTATTATAAG
>NW_006408586.1:12508037-12513511 GCF_000296735.1 Chrysochloris asiatica
ACTGTTAATATTCTCCTCCAACACCAGAATTCAAATGTATTAATTTGTCTATGGTATTCTTTGTTCATTTCAGAGGTTGTAAATCTTTGTGGAAGTAGAAAACTTCATTTTTGTCCCACAGATCAGCTGATGGGATTGAACCACAAACTCTGTGGTTCGAAGTTCAGTGATCTCCAGTATTCACATGCTTATACCTAAATACTTCAGCACATGTTTTAAAATAACAAGGACATCCTTCTGCATTAACATAAAATAGTATCTAATTTTTATTATCTAATTACATTTTATGTGATTATTGCCTAAATACACATTTCTATTATCTAATATACATTTATATTCACATTTGTCCAGTTATCCTATAAATATCCTCGTAAGTGTCCTGTATGAATGTGGTTTCAGGGTTGTTTTTATTTTTCCAAAATCTAAATAAGAATCATGATTTGTATTTAGTCAACATGTGTCCTTAGTCTTTTAAAATCAATAACCATCCCCACCATCCCCCCCCCCCTTTTTTTTTTTTTTTTTGTCTTTCATGATATCGATGTTTTGGCCATTCCATGTCAATTGTTTTGTAGAATGTTTTACAATTTGGACTTTTTTGTTTTCTCATGACTAGTTTCAGATTAAATTTTTGGCAGAAATACTACGTAGGCATTATTTCAGGGATGCAAATTTTCTGCACTAATGGTAATGTTTGCTTTAATTTCTTCTTTAAGTTGCTGTCACTATTGTAAAAGTACACTTTCTCTTCACAATCAATATACAATCCCTTTGGTAAAATGTTGAGACTGTGAATTCTTTCATCTAATTATTGTAGCAACTTTTGGTGAACTTTACCTGAATCAATTCTTACTTTGGTAGTCAAAATGATGGTTTTCTACTCTTGTTATTCCTTCTATAGACGCTTTTGTTAAGAAGAGATTTTTTCCTCTGTCTTCCCCTAGCCCTTTTATTGAAATTAAAAAAAAAAAAATGTACTGTGTAATAATCTATTAGTTAAAAAAATCAGATGATCCCAAATTTGGCCAGTGGAATGTTTCAAGCTAAGCCCTGAATTTTTGTTGTTATTGTTGTTGTTATTCCACCATTGATATTTGAGTATGTCTTGGTTTATAACATTACAAGAACATTTAGTGTCACCAATCATTTCCCTTCCTTAGTACTGACTTTAGGAGTCCTGCTGTGGTGCAGTAGGATAAACACTGGACTGCTAACCACGAGGTTCAAGTTCACCAGCTGCTCCTCAGAAACCCTATACAGTATTGCTGTGAATCAGAAATAACTTAATGGCACTTCTCAGCAACAACAATAACAAGAAGTGACTTTAGAAGAAGCTATAGACTCCTGGTGTGACATTGCAGCCTTAGCCCTGGACTTCAAACCACTAGGTTGGCAGTTTAAACCTACCAGTTGCTCCTCGGAAACCCTATACAGGGTCGTTATGGTTCAGAAATGACTCAACAGCACTTAGCAACAACAACATAGACTAACTAAGAGTTCCTGGGTGGTACAAATGATAAGCACTTTTGGCTGATAACTGAAAGACTGGAATTTAGAATCTACCCAGAGCAGCATTGAAGAAAGGCGTCAGGATCTACTTATAAAAAATCAGTTGCTGAAAATGGTATGGAGAACAGTTCTACTCTGATACATATGAGGTCACCATAAGTCCTAAGTGACTCAATGGTAACTGGTTTATTGCCTCACCAATACTTTTCCTTGCCTCAGTCTTGTCTATGGAGTCCTGGTATGGTGCTGTGGACTAATACGCTGGATTGCAAAGTCAGTTTGAACCACAAGGTCAGCAGTTCAAACTCACCAGCTGCTTCTTGGAAACCCTATACAGGGTCACTGTGGGTCGGAACTAACTCAATGGCACTTAACCACAACACAATATTTAGAAACTAGGATATTAGAATTAAATGAGTGCATTGGTAGTTGGATGTTGTTGTGATTAAGTACCATCGAGTCACTTCTGATCCATAGTGACACAGTATAAGGTTTCTAAGGAGCAGTTGGCGAGCTTTAACCTCCAAACCTTACTGTTTAAACCGGCTTTTCAGTCTAAGACAATAATCCACAGCTCCACACCAAGATAAGTATGAGCAATTTTCACTTTGCTATATACAGTCCACTTTAATTCCTCTTACTTTTGTTCCCATTTGTCTAATTGTATTTTTTATAAAAGAGCATTGTCTTCTTTTTTATTTTCTTCAGTTACCATGAAATTCAAATGCTGCTACCTAAAATTTTATGATAATTTTCAAGATTGGTAGAAAATGAGAATCTCTCTGTCTTCATCTGGCAGTGTGAAATCTACAAAATTCTCCACTTTATTCAGATCATCTCTGCTTGTCTTTCATCTAATGTTTACAGATGTTCTAAAGTTCCAAAAATAAATGGTGATAATCAGTGAACCACAATCTCGGGAAGATAAAGCAAATGCTTACCTGTTTGCTTTGCCATCTGCTCTGTTTTGGATTGGATAAGTACATATTCAATCCCCCCAAACAACATGCACTTCTCAAATACCCATGGTAACTAGCTCAGATTCCTTCTGGTTGACTCTGATTATTTCATTACAACGGTTCAGATTTATAAACCCAGCAATTAAAAGAAGTTAGACATGTTAATACCTATGTAGCACTTAACCAATATGCCCTGACGAAAGTGTCAGAGGTTTTATAAGACATTGTTTCTTTGAAGGAACTATTATTATTTTAATGAAACCTGTTATAAACGCATATTATTTTTAAAGGTTTTCTTTTTCTTTTTAGATTTGTCAGGCCTTAATTTACAAATAGAAGACTAACAATTGCTGATTTTAATTGTTCAACATTTGATGATGAAAGGCAACAATACAAATCCCAGCTATTGTTTTTTCCTTACTAATGTTTCAATGCAAAGATTAAGAGTGTCTGTGATCAGTTCTAGAGTGATAATTTCAATTGGCTCAAGTCCATTAACTGCAGGGAAAAACATCTGGCAAGGTGGTTGGTAGCAGCCCATTCTTATTAACATTTCAGCCTTCACAATAACTATAAGCAGGCACTGAGTCAGGGCCTCTAATAAATTGACATTAAAGCTGCTGACAGCTAATAACTTTTTATGGGTTTCCAGGATTAAATAAAAGACAATGTTCTCTTTAATTATAATCAAAGAATTTTCAAATTCTAAGACCATAAAACTGAATAATTTTAGACATATAAAATAAAAAAATTAAAAAAGATCAATATGGCATTTCACAAAGCTTTTTGCCATAAACAAAATAGATTTCTAAATTACATTATTTTAATCTAGGCTTAATTTTGAAATGCCATATGCTTTTGATTTTTTTCCCCTTTTTTTAAATAAGGAGGAAAACAGTGAAGAAATTGAAAATTTATGGTGCCAACTATAGATGTAAAGTTTCAACTAGATTCTTACAGCCTATAAAATAATTTCTAATGAATTACTAAAACTCTTTCATCCTCAAAAAATGTGAGTTTAGACCTCAGTTTTTCAGGATAAACATTTTAAGGAGAGTCTTAAAAGCTTCAGTTACCTTCTTCTTTGTTTTACCTACAAGAAAACCACAAATGTGCAGATGGACTGTATCTGTAAAGAGAACGTGTTTACCACTAGTTATGTGGAAGCTGTGAGGAATTATGAATCTGCTCTTATACAGATTTACAGTCTTGGAAACCCTGTATAGGGTTGCTTTGAGTTGGAATAGACTAGCTATCTGTGGGCTTTTAGTTTTAGTTTTATTGGGGGGTGGTACAAAAGGAGCATTGGTGGTATTGTGGGTTAAGTATTGGGCTACAAACCACAAGACTTATAGTTCAAAACCACCAGTTGCTGCACTAAAGAAAGATGAGTCTGTCTGCTCCCATAAATATTTAAAATCTCAGAAACCCTAAGAAGCAGTTTATTCTGTCCTACAGGGTCGCTATGAGTTGGATTCAACTTGATGGTGATGGATGGTGTTGTTGTTGTTATATACCATTGAGTCAGTTCTGACTTATAGTGACCCTGGAATTTGTTTCTGAGGAGCAGCTAGTAAGTCTGAATCACTGCCCTTTGAGTTCAAACCAATCTTGTGGTCCAGTTCTTATCATACAGAGTGCTGAAAATGGTTAACAGGCTCAGCAGTTAACTGAAAGAAAGGAGGTTTGAGTCCACCCAGAGGCACCTAAGAAGAAAGACTTCACGATTTACTAGTGAAAAAAATTATCCATTGAAAAGTATTTAGATCAAAGTTAAATTTCTGGCTCACATAGGGTTACATGACTCAGGATCCATTCTATGGCAATTAGTACTGGTAAAGAAGAATTGAAGGTCTACTTTACAGTAGAAAGCTACAGTGGGAGAGACTATTGAAATTGTCTTGGTTTTACATGAACCATGACATAATCCATTATCTTTCTTGAGTCAGACAGGTGAGTCACAGTAACTAGACATAACTCTAGTAGATAGATGGCATGGGTAGAGATTTGGGTCAAGAATCAGTTCATATAATTGGACCACTATGTGTGATCTTTTTAGAGACTAATCTCAACTTTCTGTGGTGGCAATAGAGCAGAGAAATATCCTTGACGAGGTCCTGTGGATACCCCAAATCCCACTGTCATCTAGATGATTCTGACTCATAGCCATCTTATATAGGGTTTCTGAGGCTGTAAAGGTTTATGTAATCAGAAAGCCTCAGCTTTCTCCTGTAGAGAGGCTGGTGGTGGGTTTGAACAACTGACTTTGTAGTTAGTAGTATAGTGCTTATCCTACAGCTCCATGAGGTCTCCAAGCTCCTGTGAATTGAAGTAAATAAAAGTATTGTTTTATGAGTTGAGAACCTCCTGAAACAGCGAGTAGAGACTCCAGTAAAAAGAGTCAAAACTTTTACCTAACTTTTTACAATTTAACCTAAAACTTCCAAGTTGTACACTGACAGGGAACTGCTAGAGTTTCAAGCCAAATTCAGATAAAAGTGAATGAGGGATAAAATTGCTGACATCAGATAAGATTTTGACTGAAAGCAGAGAATTTGTTATTGTTGTTATTGTTAGGTGCCATTGAGTCAGTAACGACCCATAGTGACGTTGTGCACAGCAGAACAAAACACTGCCCCATACTGGGCCTACATCACTACTGTTGCCATGCTTGAGTCCATCGATGCTGCCACTTGACCAATCCATCTCGTTGGGGGTCTTCCCCCTTTTCTCCGACCCTCCACCTGACCAAACATGATATCCTTCTCCAATGACTGGTCCCTCCTGACAATATGTCCCAAATATGAGAGACGAAGTTTGGCCATCTTAGCCTCCAAGGAGAACTCTGGCTGCACTTCTTCCAAAATGGATTTATTGGTTCTTTTGGCAGCCCATGGTACTTTCAATATTCTCCAACACCATAACTCAAAAGCATCAATTCTTCTATGGTCTTCCTTATTCACTGTCCAGTTTTCACATGCATATAAGGTTATTGAAAATACCATG
>NW_006408586.1:12514631-12515906 GCF_000296735.1 Chrysochloris asiatica
GCAGTTCAAATCCACCAACCTCTCCTCAGAAAACTTATCCAGGGTCACTATGAGTTGGAATTGACTCAAAGGCACTTAACAAAAACCACATATTGGATAGCAAAATTCTATTACATATTGGATATTATTCCAGGATTGTTGTGGTTTTTGTTAAGTGCCTTTCAGTCAATTCCAATTCATCGTGACCCTGGATAAGTTTTCTGAGGAGAGTTTGGTAGATTTGATCTGCCGACCTTAAGATCAGCAGTCCATTGCTTATCCTACAGTGCCACATCAGGACTTCATATTCCAGGATAGCTCTGGCTAATATGCAACAGTCCAGAACAGTTAATAGAGCAATGGTTTCATCTGGTGTAGAGGGGATTACATTTACATGTGTGGCTTCCTTCAGTTCCTGAAACCATGGACACTGGTTTACAACCTGCAAGTGCGTCTGGAGTGGTGGGAGCTACTTGGGCCTAAGGCCAAATGAAAGATGGTGCAGAGTCTCAGTGGAGTCTGCAGCATCAGGAAGCAAAGAGAACTGGATTACCTAAGAGAGATCAGAGGTCAAAGCTAGAAATTTAGGATCACATGGATACTGCCACAGAGCCAATAGGCTAACTCTGAGAGAGCAGTTGCCAGTTAACACACCAAAGATTAGTCTGAAGCTAGACAGCTTCCTTCCTCTAGTACTTAAGGTCACCTAAGCTGCTCGCACTTAGTACAATATACCCGAACTCATTGCCAATTTACAAGGCATCAGAAAAGTGTAGACCACAGGCTATATTTGGCCTGCCAACTCTTTTCAGATGTATGATGAGCTAAGAATGTTAGTTTACATTTTTAAATGGTTAAATACAAATCAAAAGAATAATAATAACTTGGAACATTTGGATATTGTGTGAATTTTTTATATAAAGTAGCTCAAAACACAGGTAGTGATTGCTGTTAAGTACCCTCAAGTTTGTTCCAACTCACAGTGACTGACTCTATGCACAATAGAATGAAACACTGCCTGGTCCTGAATCATCCTCACAGTATGATGTCTGAGCCAATTTCTGCTTCCACTGTGTCAATCCACCTTGTTGGTGGTATTCTTCTTTTTAGCTGACATTCCATTTTACAAGCATGATGTCGTTCTTCAGGGACTGGTCCCACCTGATAACACGTATGAAGTATGAGAAACAAAGTCTTGCTATCCTGGCTTCCAAGTTGCATTCTGGCTACAATTCTTCTAATACAGATTTGTTTGTTTTTCTGGGAGTCCATGGCAGTTTTAGTATTTTACTCCAA
>NW_006408586.1:12516306-12517509 GCF_000296735.1 Chrysochloris asiatica
CTTCCTCTAATCCTGATGCCATGTTCTTTTTCGTATGTTCAAATTGGCACACAGTCACACCCATTCCCTTACATCTTCACTAAGAATGCTTTCCTATTATCATTGGCAAAGTTGAGTTGTTGCAATAGAGGTCATATGACTCATTTACCTATAGTTTTCCCATGTTGGCTATATACCATCTTAGCAAGCAGACTAAGCATATAGGAAGAAATTTGTAGAAATAAGCCATAATCTAAAAAGTCTGAATTAGCCCCCAAGAGTCCACTGAACTACTGAATTTACTAAATTTTAACGCAATTAGACAGAAATAAGTATTACCAAGAAATTCCAGGTGATGTCAATTTTGTTACATTATTAAAATGGCTCAGTGTTGTAGTTGTTGTGAAGTACTATCGACTCAGTTTTGACCCATAGTGACATTGTATAGGGTTTCCAAGGAGCAGCTGGTGAGCTTGAACCATCAATCTTACAGTTCAAATGACTTTGCAGTCTGGCGCATTAATCCACAACACCAGGATGTACTGAGTTATATGGTGACTAAGACACAGGATAGTTACTAGCTCCTCAATAGATCCAGTGAAGGTTTATTCATATTTTATGTTACTATGATCTGCTAACCTTAGGGTCAGCAGTTTGAAACTACCAGCTGTCCATGGGAGAAAGTTGACGCTTTCTGCTCCTGTAAAGATTTACAGCCTTGGAAACCCTGTCAATATGAGTCAGAACCGACTCCACAGCACATTACAACAACAACAACAGGAAAGGTCAGTTAATACCACTATTATTCAAATTTACACAACAACCACTAAAGCCAACTTCTTCATTGTGAAGTTGATCAAACATGAAATCAGAATGTATTGATCATTACTGGTGATTAGAATGCAAATGTTTGGAACAAAGAGGAAGGATCAGTAGTTGGAAAATATGGCCTTGGTGATAGAAATGATGCTGGAGATTGCATGATAGAATTCTGCAAAACCAATGATTTTTTCATTTCAAATACCTTTAGACAGCATAAGAGAGGACTATACACATGGACCTCACCAGATGGAATACATAGGAATCAAATTGACTACATCTGTGAAAAAAGACAATGGAAGATCCGTATCATAAGTCAAAACAAGGCTGGGGACAGACTGAGGAACAGAACATCAATTACTCATATGCAAATTCAAACTGAAGCTGAAGAAAATGAAAACAAGT
>NW_006408586.1:12519381-12522724 GCF_000296735.1 Chrysochloris asiatica
GATCAACACTCATGGAAACAGCAGTCAAGAAATCAAACGGCATATTGCATTAGGCAAATCTGCTGCACAAAACCTTTTTAAAGTGTTGAAGAGCAAAGATGTCAGCTTGAGGACTAAGGTGTGCCTGACCCAAGTCATGGTATTTTCAATAACCTCATATACATGTGAAACCTGGGCAGTGATTAAGGAAGACCATAAAAGAATTGATGCTTTTAAGTCATGGTGTTGGAGGAGAATATTAAAAGTGCCATGGGCTGCCAAAGGAACCAACAGATCTGTGTTGGAAGAAGTACAGCCAGAGTACTTCTTGGAAGCCAGGATGACCGAACTTCTCTCATACTTGGGACATATTGTCAGGAGGGACCAGTCACTGGAGAAGATATCATGTTTGGTAAGGTGGAGGGTTAGAGAAAAAGAGGAAGATCCCCAGTGAGATGGATTGGCAAAATGTCAGCAACAATGGGCTCAAGCGTAGCAACAATGGTGAGGTTGGCCCAGGATCAGGCAGTGTTTTGTTCTGTTGTGCATAGTGTTGCTATGAGTGGGTACCATCTTGATGGCACCTAACAACAACAATAAGCAAAACTGTAAAATTGCTTTATATACTGTTGTTGTTAAGTGCCGTTGAGTCAGTTGTGACTCATGGTGTTGTTGTTAAGTACCATCAAGTTGATTCTGACCCATAGTGACCCTGGATATGGTTTCCGAGGAGCAGTTGTTGAGCTTGAACTGCCAACCTTGCAGTTCAAATGGCTTTGCAGACTGGTGCATTAATCCACAGTGCCACACCAGGGCTCCACTCATAGTGACCCTGTATAGGGTTTCCGAGGAGTGGCTGGTGAGTTTGAACCACTGACCTTTTACTTCAAACTTGCCTTGTGGTCCAGTGCTTATCCTAGAGCACCACTAGATTCAAACATTTCATGGAAAAAGTTTATTCTTTTAATTCTATTTTTCCAGGAACCTTTAAAAATTCTCCTCATCTATATATACTCAAAAATCTTAATTTTCTTCCCACTTCTAAGCACGTTGGAAACCTATTTTTATGCTTACTAAGATACCACATATGCAGTCTGATTTTTCTGATGTCTTTTGTCACCCAGACGGTCCTTCCATGCTCTCCTCAAGACAATAGAAATACCTCATTAGTTTACTTTGAAGTATGAACATCTGATAGTTATGAATATATTAAAATTCTATGATATTAATGAAAGTATGGTTTATTAATACAACACTATGAATTACTATGAAGGATATTAAGTGAAACCTGTGAGAGGTGTAACTCAACAAGACAGCTTTGTTTTTTAGGTCTTGCTCATAAGTTTTCTGCTTTTGACAGAGTGTCATCACTTTTATATCCCTCATTTTAGTGAAAAGTATTTTAGTTTTCCTTCTGTGACAGCTTTTTACATTATACAGGTTCAGGCTTTTGCAAATTTTACTGCATTTGAATTGTACAGAAAATGCAAAAAAAATTTTTAAATAAAAAATAAATCATTTTGGTAACACAGTGGTAAATTCATGTAAACACAGTAGGCCAATTTGTAAGGAATCATGAAAACACAACAGGTCAATTTGTAAGGAATCACATGTATTTCTGTGTTATTTTCCCCTATTTGTTTTTTAAATTTTTATTATTAATTTATTTTAAAAGAGAAGAGATAGATATACATAAGAATCCATGTTATTGAAGACATAACCTAAATTTATATGTTAGCTGGGAAGAAATATGGAAGTATCCACCTATTCCTCAAAATCAATCTTGGGCTTATTTTTATTGTGTAATCAAGTTGGTTTCAACTCATAGCAATCCTATATACAACAGACTGAAAAACAGCCTGGTCCTGTGCCATGCTCATAATTTTTGCCATAATTGAGCCCATTACTGCTGCCACTGTGCTAATTCATCTTATTGGCGGTATTCCTCTGTTTTGCTAACTAATCAATGTACCAACCATGAAGTCCTTGACCAGAGACTGGCCTATCTGATAATATGTACAAAGTATGAGAGAGGAAGTCTGGCCATCCTGCCTTGTTAGACATGGAATAATACAGCTGGACCTATGCAACAATAAACAAAAATACAAAGTGTTCCAGGTTGTTAATCTTGGGTTTGTTGTTGTTGTTAGGTGCCATTGAGTCAGTACTTATTCATAGTGACCTTATGCACAGCAGAATGAAACACTGCCCGATCCTGCGCCAACCTCAATACTTTCACTACACTTGAGTCCATTGATACTGCTACTTGGCCAATCCATTTTGTTGGGGGTCTTCCTCTTTCTCTCTGACCCTCCACCTTACCAAACATGATATCCTTCTCCAGTGACTGGTTCCTCCTGATAATATTTCCAAAGTCTGAGAGACAAAGTTTGGCCATCCTGGCCTCCAAGGAGCACTCTGACTGCACTTCTTCCAAAACGGATCTATTGGTTCTTTTGGCAGCCCATGGCACTTTCAATGTTCTCCTCCAGAACCATAACTCAAAAGCATCAATTCTTCTATTGTCTTCCTTATTTACTATCCAGCTTTCACATGCATATGAGGTTATTGAAAATACCATGGCTTGGGTCAAGTGCACCTTAGTCCTCACGCTGACATCTTTGCTCTTCAACACTTTAAAAAGGTCTTGTGCAGCAGATTGGAGCATTGCAACACGTCGTTTGATTTCTTGAGTGCTGCTTCCATGAGTGTTGATAGTTGATCCAAGAAGAATGAAGTCCTTGACACCTTCAATCTTTTAGCCATGGATAAGTATGTTGTTTATTGGTCCAGTGGTGAGAATTGTTTTCTTTACATTGAGATGTAATCCATACTGATCTTCATCAGTAAGTGTCTTAAGTCCTCTTCACTTTCAGTAAGCAAGGTTGTATCATCTGCATATCACAGGTTGATAATGAGTCTTCCTCCAATCCTGAAGCCACATGTTTCTTCATATTAACCAGTTTCTCAGATTATTAGCTCAGCATACAGGTTGAATAAGTATGATGAAAGAATACAACCTTGTTGCACACCTTTCTTAATTTTAAACTATTCAGTTTTCCCATGTTCTGTTTGAACAAAGGCATCTTGGTCCATGTATAGATTCTTCAAAGCAAGCGGTTGGGTCCCCTCAGGACAAACCTCCTTCCAAGACTAGGACTCAATGGGAATACATTGTTCTGATTGGTGACCACATTCGTCACTGATAAAAGGAAGTGAGAGAAAAACAGCAACGAAGTTGTGAGCTAAGCCCTACAATGTTCATAGACTCCAGTGAATACTTATGGCGACCTGGTTGGCCAGCAGTGTGGCACGACATGGGGACTCTTGAGTCCAGAGTCAGTGACATAGTCAGAGAGGACTA
>NW_006408586.1:12524187-12537460 GCF_000296735.1 Chrysochloris asiatica
AGTCAATAAAGCACAGGTAAACATCTCTCTGATATTCTCTGCTTTCAGCCAAGATCCATTGGACATCAGCAATGATATCCCTCATTACACGTCCTCCTCTGAATCTGATTTGAACCTCTGGAAGTTCTCTGTCAATGTATGCTTGCAGCTGTTTCTGTATTACCTTTAGAAAAAACTTACGCTCATGGAATATCAAATATATTGTCCAATGATTTTCAAATTCTATTGGATCACCTCTCTTTGGAATGGGTACAAATATGGATCTCTTCCAATCAGTTGGCCAGGTAGGTTTCTTCTAAATTTTTTGGCCTAGATGAGTGAGTACCTCCAGTGCCACCTCACTTTCTTGTAAGATTTCAATTACTATTCCATCAATTCCTGGTGCCTTGTTCTTTGTCAATTCCTCCCATGCACCTTGGATTTTGGATTTTTTCCTTCAGTATCATTGGCTCTTAATCATATAATGCCTCTTTTCATTCCTGTCCTGAGATGAGTGCCTCCATGTTTGAAAATTTTAATCTGCACTTCTATAATCAGTATAAACATATTTACATGTATCTATTTACATATATCTATATATATATATACACAGTTTTTTTAGGTGTCATTGAGTTGCTTCTAACTCATAATGACTCTATGCACAATAGAAGGAAACATTGATTGCCTGGTCATGCATCATCCTCACAACTGTGGTTACGTTCGAGACCACTGTTGCTACCAATATGTCAAGGCATCTCTTTGGTGGCCTTCCTGTTTTTTGATGACTCTCCATTTATCGAGCATGATATCTTTATCCAGATTCTGGTCACGCCTGGTAATATGTCCAAAATATTAAGGAGGATGTCTTGCCACACTGATTTAAATTGATCATTCTGGTTGTACTTCTTCCAACATAGATTTGCTCTGGCAATTCATAGTACTTTTAATATTTTTTTCCAAAACCATAATTCAAATGTATCTATTCTTCTAAAGTCTTCCTTGTTCAGTGTTCAATTTTCATATGCATATTAGGTGATTAAAAATACCATGACTTGGCTCAGGCACACCTTTTTCCACAAACTGGTGTCTTCCCTCTTTCTTCAACACTTTATAAAGAGGTCGTTTGTAGTAGTTTTATTTAATGCAATACACCCTTTTATTTCTTGACTGCTGCTTCCATTTGCATTGATAGTGGAGCCAAGCAAAATGAAGTCTTTGGCAACTCCAATCTTTTCTCCATTTATTGGTTTAGTGGTGAAGACATATATATTTAAATTTTTACATGAAGGTGCAATCCATACTGTGGTCAGTAGTTTTTGATCTTCATCAATAAATATTTTAATCCTCTTCACTTCCAACAAGCAAGTTTATAACATCTCAAGGTTTTAATGAGTCTTCCTCCAATCCTGATGCCACATTCTTTATATAATCCAGTTTCTCAGATTATATGAAGATTGAATAAGTATGGTGTATACAGATTGAATAAGTATGGTGATACAACCCTGGTACATACCTTTCCTGATTTTAAATCATTCTATATTCCTTTGTTCTGTTAAACAGCTATCTATTGGTCTATGTGCAGGTTACTCATGAGCACAGTTACATATTCTGGAATACCCATTATTCATAATGTTATCCATAGTTTCACATGATCCACTGAGTTGAAAGATTTTGCATAGCCAATAATGCATAAGCACTCAGCCAACATACATATGACATCAGCAGTGATAATCCTTAGATCCATGTTCACTGCTGAATTTGAGTTGAATTTCTAGCAGTTTCCTGTTGATGCCCTGTTCCAGTTGCTTTTGAATTTTGTTCAACAAAATTTTATTTGGATGTGATATTAATGATATTATTTGATGATTTTGACAGTTTAAGTCACCTTATTTGGATTGGGCAAAAATATGGATCTTTTCCAATAGATTGGTCAGGTAGCTAGCTGTCTTCCAAATTTTCTGGCATTGCTGCATCAGTTTTATAAAATATTTCAATTGGTATTTCATCAATTCCTGGAGACTAATTTTTGCTAATGTGTTCAGTACTGCTTGGACTTCAGTACCAGTGGTTGTTGGTCATATGCTATGTCTTGAAATGGTTGAACATCAACCATTTCTTTTGATACAATAGCTCTGTGTATTCCTTCTATCTTCTTTAGATGCTTTTTTCATATTTCAATATTTTGTCCATGTTGTTGTTGTTAGGTACCATCGAGATGGTACCAATTTATAGTGACCTATGCACAACAGAACGAGATACTGTCCAGTCCTGGGCCAACCTCACAATCATTGCTATGGCTGACCCCATCACTACCGCCACTGTGTCAATCCATTTCATTGGTAGTCTTCCTCTTTTTGTCTGACCCTCCACTTTAACAAACAAGGCATTCTCCAGTAACTGGTCCCTCCTAACAATATATGCTAAGTATGAGATACAAATCTGGCCATCCTGGCTTCCAAGAAGCACTCTGGCTGTGCTTCTTCCAACACAGATCTATTTGTTCTTTTGGCAGTTCACATTACTTTCAACTTCAGTCTGAATTTGCATATGAGCAACTGATAATCGGTTCCACATTTGCCCCTGGTATTGTTTTGGCTGATGATATTAAGCTTCTCCACTGTCTCTTAAAGATGTAGTCAATTTGATTACTGTGTATCCGTATCCAACCTGGTGAAATCCATGTGTATAGCACCTTTTATTAGCAATGAATAAGTTGTTTTTCTTGCAAAATTCTATCATTCGATTCCCAGTATCATTTCTATCACTAACTACTGATCCTTCCTCTTTGTTTCCAATTTTCACATTGTAATCACTTGATTATTTGATCAATTTCAGACTGAAGACGTTGATAGAATTCTTCAATTTCATCATCACAGGCTTTAGAGGCTGGCGTGTAAATTTGAATAATAGTGGTATGAGCTGGTTCTCCTGGTAGGTGTATGGATATTATTCTGTCTCAGACAGCATTATATATCAAGATAGATCATGAAATGGTACTCGATGATGAATGCAACATCATTCCTCTTCAGTTTGCTTTTCCTGGCATAGTAAACTATGATTGTCTGATTCAAAATGGCCAATACCAATATATCTAAGCTTACTGATGCCTATGATATCAATCTTTATGTGTTCCATTTCAATTTTGACAACTTCCAATTTTTCTAGTGTCATACAGCTCTTTCCTAGTAGTATTTTAAGTGTCTTCAAAGCTTCGAAGCTCATCTTCCAGGACTATATCTGACAATGCTCTGCTGCTATTTATAAAGTTTTCAGTGACTAAGCATTCAGAAATGGTGAGCTTCTCTTTCTTTCTAATCTGTCTTATTCTTTTTCTACCAACTTTTCCTTCTGAAAGCTCCATTGTATCCCATCCACCTTGGGTGACCCTGCTGGTCTTTCAAATGTTGATGGCATAGCTTCTAGCATCATACAAGCCACCACAGTATGACAAACTGACAAGTAGTTTATAATCACTTGAGGTTTGCATATATATATTACATATACAATATACATACAAAGCACATTTTATATATAAATATATGATATATATGTGTGTGTGTGTATATGTTGTTACTGTTAAGTGCCATCGAATTGGTTCCTATACGTAGAGACTTAGTATAGGTTTTCCAAGGAGCAAATGGTAAGTTTGAGCCACCAACCTTGTGGTTCAAACTGACCTTGTGCTCCTGCATTTATCCTACAGTGCCACAACACCAGGACTCCATATATGTATATACATATATTGTTGTTAAGTGTCATCAAGTTGGTTTTTACTTGTAATTTAAAACAATGTTTTTTGAGTTTTCTATACATATATGCTTAAATCCATCTGTAGCTTATTTTGGTGTTCCTCTACATGTCAAGGTTCAATAGACCAGTTTAGCTATGCCAGTATTCTTCTTGGTGAAGGAGACAGTGCATGTTGGTTATTTGATGTTAAGTCAGTTTTACTTATGGATACTCTTTCACCCCCAAGGTCTATTTCATTCTGTCATAGAGTTTGCTGTCAAACTCAATGATGTATTTAAATAAAATGACCATAGATAATGAGTATAACAAGGGAGATACCAGCACAATTGCTGTTGTAATGCCATTCTGATCTGAATGACCTGTTTATGTTGGAATATCATACAAGGAGTATCAAATTATAATAACCCACCACTACTCTGCTAAATAATGGAAATTTCTAGTGGGCTGGCATATAAAGTTAAATTGCTCAAAGGGAAGTATTTTTTACAAAACAGGCTTAGGAATAACCACAACACTAATTTTAAGTGGAATGTAAGAATAATGCACACATGTTAGTCTTCAAACTTGTCATCCATTGAGGAAATATGACAGAGACTGATTAAAATGAGAAGGGGTTTCACTGAAAGCAAAGGAAACTTTCAATTCAGAATCATAAAGTCCAGAGGATTCTGAACCAAGTGATCTGAGGAAGACAATTCAGGATGTTTTTAAAAGAAATTACAAGGAACTTCAGTAATAATTCACTGATTAGTTGACATGTAGGTAATGGTTATTAAATTGGGTAAGGGTGTATCTGATTGTCAGGAAATTACATATGTCTCTAAAAAAATTATTTTAAGTTACAAAGTAATTATTAAAAATGGGAACATCTGCATCAGGAAAATGGTCAGTGTAATCCATCATATAAATAAGAAAAAGGAAAAGAACCACATGATCATATCGATTGACGCAGAAAAAGCATTTGACAAAATCCAACATCCATTCCTGATAAAAACACTCAACAAAATAGGAATTGAAGGGAAATTCCCCAACACAATCAAGAGCATATATTCAAAACCAGAGCCTACATCACGCTCAATGGGGAGAAACTGAAAGCCTTCCCCCTGCGAACAGGAACCAGACAAGGATGCCCATTATCACTGTTCCTATTCAATATTGTGCTAGAAGTTTTAGCCAGAGCTATACGGCATGATAAAAAAATTAAAGGCATCCAAATTGACAAAGGGGAAGTAAAACTCTCATTATTTGCAGATGATATGATCCTATACATAGAAAACCCCAAAGACTCAGTAAAAAAACTTTTAGACCTCATTGAAAGATTCAGCAAAGTGTCAGGGTATAAGATCAACATACAAAAATCAATTGGATTTCTCTATAGCAACAGCAATAATGATGAAAAGGACATTAGGAAGCAATATCATTTACAATAGCCATACAAAAGATTAAATACCTAGGAATAAACATAACCAGAGAAACAAAGGACTTATACAAAGAAAAGTACAAAGCACTATTATAAGAAACCAAAAGAGACCTACAGAAGTGGGAGAACATACCATGTTCCTGGATAGGAAGACTCAACATTGTGAAAATGTCAATATTACCCAGAGCAATTTACACTTACAGTGCAATCCCAATCCAGGTTCCAACAATATTCTTCAAAGAGATGGAAAGGACAATTACTAATTTTATATGGAAAGGAAAGAGACCTAGGATAAGCAAAGCACTGCTTAAAAGGAAGGATAAGCTTGGAGGTCTCTCACTCCCCGATTTCAAACTTTACTACATGGCTACAGTGGTCAAAACAGCCTGGTACTGGTACAATGAAAGAGACATTGATCAATGGAACAGAACCGAGAATCCAGATATCAACCCAACCACGTACAGCCAAATGATCTTCGACAAAGTGCCTAGGCACATCGCATGGGGAAGTGACAGTCTCTTTAACAAATGGTGCTGGCAGAACTGGAAAGCAATATGTAAAAGACTGAAACAAGACCTTTGTCTCACGCCCTATACAAAAATGAACTCAACATGGATTAAAGAGCTAAATGTGAATCCCAAAATTATGAAGATCATCAACGAAAAAATAGGGACAAACATGAGGGCACTAATCCATGGCACACATTTTGAAAAGTACACAAACAAAAATAGACAAAAAAGATGAGTGGGACTTACTAAAAATTAAAAACCTGTGCTCATCAAAAGACTTCACCAAGAGAGTAAAAGGAACCCAAAGACTGGGAAAAAATCTTTTGCAATGACATATCGGATAAGGGACTCATCTCTAAAATATATAGGAAAATGCTACCCATCTACAAAAATAAGACAAATAACCCAATTAAGAAATGGGCACAAGATATGAACAGACACTTCACCAGGGAGGAGATACGGGCAGCCAACAAACATATGACGAAATGCTCACGATCACTAACCATTAGAGAGATGCAAATCAAAACAACAATGACATACTATCTCACACCAGCAATAACAGCAAAGATCAAAAAAGTTGAGGATGATAAATGCTGGCGAGGATGTGGAGAGACTGGGACACTCCTGCATTGCTGGTGGGACTGCAAAATGGTCCAACCTCTCTGGAAAGCAATATGGCGCTTCCTCACAAAGTTGAAAATAGAAATACCATTCGATCCAGCAATTCTGCTACTTGGTATTTACCCACAAGAAAAACGAGCCACAACACGGAAAGATATATGCACTCCAATGTTCATAGCTGCACTATTTACAATAGCAAAAAGATGGAGACAGCCAAAGTGCCCATCAACTGAAGAATGGATAAACAAACTGTGGTACGTACACACAATGGGGTACTATGCTACATTGAAAAATAACAAGGAAGCTGCATGCCACTTCCTAACATGGATGAACACTTTGAAAAGAATATGTTGAGTGAAATTAGTCAATCACAAAAGGAAAAATACTGCACAGGACCACTACTGTAAAAGACTAAGGAAAAGAACCCATACTATTCCACTAAAGTGGATGATTAACTGCATGCTAGGGCGTAGGGGTGGGGTTAAGGACAGGAGGGGAAGGTGGAGCACTGGGCAGGGAATAGACACGGGATAGCTTGGGTGTTAGGGAGGGGGGCAATATACAAGTAGGCAGACGCGAATGGAAGACCACTGCAGACAGGAGAACAAATAGACAGGAATGAGCTAAATGGGACAGAGGTAAAAAATGATGTAGGCACAGCCTTGGAACAACAGGGCTCTGGGATACAGAGACTGGGACATGGTTGGAGTGGGGAAAGGGGGGGAATAATAACTAGATGTTTGGCTGACTCTTGAACCTTGGTTTTCCATGCATTATATTATAAAACAGTCATGGGAGAGGAGAGGGAGGAATAACCAGAAATACCACCATAGAAATCTTGTAAGTCCATCTTCTGCCTGGAACTGACTGGAATACCTAAAAAGGGGTTACAATATGTCCAGTATAGGGATGGGTAACTTGAACATTGGCTAGCCAAAATGGGGGAAGGGATACAAAGGTAAGAAGTGACTGGCTTACAAGCTTTCAAGAGGGAACCTGGATCGACAGGGCGGGGAGGAGGGTGGAGTCTCAAGTGAGTAATATCCAACCATTCATAGTGACCCTGCACAGGGTTTCCTAGGCTGTAAATCTTTACAGGAACAGAAAGCCTCATTTTTCTCCCCTGGAACAGCTGGTAGTATCAACTGCTGATTTTGAGGTTAGCAGCACGATTTGTAACCACTACGTTACCAGAGTCATCATAAGTCAGAATTGATTCCATGGCTACTGGTGGTTGTTGTTGTTGTTAAGTGCTGGTCCCAATCTATAGTGACCCTGTGTAGGGTTTCTGAGGAGTGGCTGGTGAGCTTGAACCTCTGACCTTGCAGTTCAAACTGACCTTGCAGTCCAGTGCATTAACCCACAGTGCCACACCAAAGTTTGAGTGAGTCATTCATGATCAATATAAGTTGGAACCAACTCAATGGCACTTAACAACAACAACCTTAAAAGAAGGAGCCCTGGTGTGTCGCTGTAAGATAAAGCACTGGACCACAAGGTCTATTTGTACTGCAAGACTGACAATTAAAACCCACCAGTCACACCTCAGAAACCCTATATAGGATCACTGGATCAGTGAGTCAGAAAACAACAACCTTTAATGAAATGAGTCTTAGTAGGTAGTGATGACCTTTTGGCCTCTAGCAACCACAGGACTGTTATATAATTCTGCCTCAGCCACATCAAAATTCTCTCTATTGCCCAAAAGCACATTGAATCTCTTCTGGCCTCCATGCTAGTTAAGATTTTACTCCTGAATCTCAGAATCTGTACTTTGATGGCGCACAGACATCTCAAACTCTCCTCGAACTGTTTTTGAACTGTTTTTCCTCTTTTTATCATTTATAATTGATAGCTGCCAGAGACAAACCATGGGTAACCCTGATTTTTGTCTTTTTTTCACTATGGTGGCTGTGTGCCGTGGAGTTGGTTCCGACTCATAGCTACCCTGCACAGGGTTTTCGACGTTGTAAATCTTTATGGGAGCATAACGTCTCATCTTTCTCCCGCAGAACAGCTGTTAGTTTCGAACTGCTGACATTGCAGTTTGCAATCCGATTCGTAACCACTAAGCAATTCAATATTGTTGTTGTTGTTTAGTGCCGTCGAGTCGATTCCAACCCATAGTGACCCTGTATAGGGTTTCCAAGGAGCAGCTGGTGAGCTTGAACCACTGACTTTGCAGTTCGAATGACTTTGCTGTCTGACGCATTAGCCCACAGCACCAGACCAGGAGTGTTCTGTTCATTCTGTATTCTAAATACCTATGCATTCCATCACTCCCATTGTTATTGCCTTACTCAGGCCTCATCATCTTTCATCCAGAGTATCACAACAAATAATTGATCTAGTTTCCCTCTCTCTAAGAAGGTCCCCCTCTCATGTATTACTCTCTTTTAACCTAATTCTATCATTTCCTTGATTAAAAGATTTCAATAGCTCCTATTTACTTTTATGGTAACATAAAAATTCTTCAGCGTTACTTACAAAGACCACTGTCCATCTCCTTAATTTATTTTTTACCACTTCCCTCCTCACACTTTATGATTTAGGTATACTAAGTGTCTTACACTAGCTTACATTTCCTAACTGTTTCTTGTTTGTGGGACTTCATATACTTTCTTCCTGAAGCCCTACTCTCTGTCTTTTCCCTCATCATTTTTACTCAACATTTATGTCTCTTTGCCTCTGGAATGTCTTTATCTTCACCTCAGTGTTATGGGCACAGCTCCAGGTTTTAGGATAGTTTCTCAAACAAGAGGAAATAAGAAAGGATATTGCAAGTCAGCACTTACTCAACATTTTATTTCTTTCATAGCATTTTCCAAGTTTGGGTCAAACAGTCACCCATAGCTGTAAGGGAGGCTGCAAATAAAAGTATCTGACTGGGGGAATGAAGTGTCAAGATTAGTTTAGATCGATCATGATTCATCACCCAGACCAGACAAATTGCTGTTGAAAACAAAATTGGGATTCTGTTTTCAAGAAGGAAGTATGGCCTAAGGAGAGGTGATCAACAGTGTTTACTAGGCTTTCTTTTACAGATTGACACCACAGGGAGGTGCCCAATTGGCCTGTTCCTTAATCCAGCCCTGGTGATTCCCTGCTCCCCAGAAACCCAGGGCTGTTTCCAAAGTAAGAAGCAAATGCCTGCAAGGCTCTCCTAGTCAAGGTTAATGTCTAGGCTTCTTGTGTTTGCTGCTTCTTAAGGGAGCCCTTGCTACTTTGCATGCTACTTGTTTCTGAAGCTGAAGAAACACTGCTTAAAAGGATTAATTTGGTTGGTGCTCCAGAGAATTTGGAAGGTAAACAACTGTTTCTTTTTTGTCAATATGGCAATTAAGAACTGGGAGATTAAAGAAAGAAAAGTAAATGCTTTTTATTTCTACAGTAAACTGATGGCCTAGTAATTCACTGCATAGCTAATGTGCATCAAAATAGTTCTGGATTCACAAATTCAGTTCAGGAATTAATGTCTCACCTCCTCCAATTATTCAGCACTCCAAAGCAACCAACACTACATATCCTAAAATTTGACAATTTGCAATGGAATATTTGTGTTCATTTGATTGTGGCATGCTTTTTTTTTTTTTTTTAATGCCAGAAACACTAATCTGCATGAGACTTTGGTTTCAAGTAAAAGCAGGTTTTTCTGAAGCCAGAAACATTGTTTTGATTAAATTATGAGTAAAAAAAATATATATGTGATCATGTTATTAGCTATTAGTGATCCAACAGGAGTTTTAGGCGTTAACAGGAAGTCATTGTTGTTGTTGTTAAGTGCCTTAACAGGAAGTCATTGTTGTTGTTGTTAAGTGCCGTCAAGTCGGTTTCTACCCATAGCGACCCTGAACAGGGTTTCCGAGGCTGTAAATCTTTACGGGAGCAGATCGCCTCATCTTTCTCCCGCAGAGCAGCTGGTAGTTTCGAACTGCTGACCTTGAGGTTCGCAGCCCAATTTGTAACCACTACGCTACCAGAGCTCCTTAACAGGAAGTCATAGAGCAATCCTAATCTTGGCTATATGGTATTTACCTATCAATGAGTACCTTTTTCTGACACTATTTCCTCATTCTTTCAAGAATAATGACAATGTTTTTCTTATTGTGTTTCGTGGGATGAGCACTGAACTGCTAACCAAAAGTTTGGTGGTTCCAACCCACCAGCTGCTCCTTGGAAACCTTATGCAGGGTTGCTGTGAGTCAGAACTGACTCCCTGGCATTTAACATACCCTTTTTGTCTAAATTAGTACCTGCAAGGAGCTCTGTAGCGTAGTGGTTACGAATCGGGTTGCGAACCTTAAGGTCAGTAGTTCGAAACTACCAGCTGTTCCGTGGGAGAAAGATGAGGCGTTCTGCTCCTGTAAAGATTTACAGCCTCGGAAACCCTGTACAGAGTCGCTATGAGTCGGAATCCACTCCACAGCACATAACAACAACAACAATCTGATAAACACTGTACTAGAGCTTAACTTCTAAAGTTCTTGGTTTGTAAAAAAATGCAGTCTGTAGTGGGAACCCTAACTCCATTTCAGATTCCATTTGAGTTCTTTCTGACCATTAACCAATACTGTAGCAATTTTGTCCTCAGGTAGAATGTTTAAAAATATGGTGGTGGCAGTGGTTATGTGGGGTGTCAAAAAGCTAAAAAAGAAACTTAGATTAAAAGATAATGAAATTTTGCCACGAACTCTTTGTTGTAGATTACAACTCTAAGGTGAGTCCTGGGAAGGACAGTTTTGCCCTCAAGCTTACATAGAGAACCAGGGAACTTGCCTGAGTATGTTCTTAATGATTTACCCGAAATAGCTACATGTTATCTACAAGTTGGTGTCTTGCTGGCCTGGCTTTGACTCAGGGCCTTTTGGTCATGAGTCATACACATGGTGGTGGAAGCCCCTGTAAGCAATCCTGTAAACTGAGTTATCTGCAATTGTGTACATATCCCAATCATGGTCTTTTCCCTGCTTTTGTAGTCATGCCTGTGACAGTGGTGAATTGACTTGCTACCAGTCATGATTTCGTGATGATTTCCTTCATCTATAATTACCCCAGTGACCATGAACTATTGAACTCCATTTTGGTCTATATTGTGCAAATGCTTATGGTTTCCCTCATTCTGAGATGATTGTCATAATTTGTTTTTGTCTTATCTAAGGCTTAATAAAAAGGAACTCTGGTAGCATAGTGGTTATGAATCGGGCTGCGAACCTTAAGGTCAGCAGTTTGAAACTACCAGCCGCTCCACGGGAGAAAGATGAGGCTTTCTACTCCCGTGAAGATTTACACCCTCGGAAACCTTGTACAGGGTTGCTATGAGTCAGAACCAACTCGACGGCACTTAACAACAAGGCTTAATAAAAAAAGTATCTGTCCTGATTAGGCTGTGGGTTAATGTGCTGGACTGCAAGGTTATTTTGAACAGCAAGGTCAGCTTTTTAATCTTACCAGTCATTCCTCAGAAACCCTGTACAGTGTCACTATGAGTCAGAACTGACTTGATGGCACTTAACAACAACAACAGGATATGTTCGAATCTGGAGTCTGTTTCACAACAATCAGTAAATATCTATTAAATAGAATTCAAATGAAATATGTGTGTGAAAGTGGTGTGAATGATTATTTAGATACTAGCATCATTATTGTTATTCGCTGTATGAGGTTAATTCCTAAAGCTCATGGTTTGTGGAAGGTTGAAGTCTACAGTGGGAGCCTTACCTTCATTTGGAGTTGTACATAAATTGAGACACCATTTGAATTCTTTGTTATTTCACCAATGCTTTCTGGTCAACAAGCCCAGGGGAAAAGCAGTTTGACCTCATGAAAAAATGTGCTTGAAAGTAGGTTAACCAGTATGCAGAAAAGTGCTTTCCCAAAACACCAGGGAACTTGCCTGGGCAGGTACTTAATGTTGTTGTTTAGTGCCATTGAGTCCATAAGTGGCCCTATATAGGGTTTCCAAGGAACAGCTGGTGGGTTTAAACTGCCCACCTTTTAATTCTCAGTCCAGTGCTGATCCTATAGTGCCACACCAGGAGTCCATGTCCTTAATGTTTTACTAAAAATAGCCAATTCTGTAACCTTTTCACAGTAATGTATATATTCCAGTCATTGTCCGTTCTCTCTTCTGTAGTTCTATGCAAGTGATGAGTTGACTTGCTACCAGTCATGATCACTAAGGTTCTCTGTCCCAAGTCACAGTATTTTCAGTCACTTCATATGCATATGAAACCTGGATCATGAATAAAGAAGGCTCGAGAGGAATTTGTGTATTTGAATTATGGTGTTAGTGAAGAATATTGCAATTACCATGGCCTGAAAGAAGAACAAATCTGTCTTGAACAAAGGACAGCCAGAATGCTCCTTAGCAGCGAGAATGGTGAGACTTCATCTCACATACTCACAAGGTCCAGTCTCTGAAGAAAGACATCATGCTTGGTAAAGTAGAGGGTCCGGGAAAAAGAAGACCCTCAACAAGATGGATTGACACAGTGGCTGCAACTAATGGGAATAAATAAATACGCAGTTATGAGGACTGTGTATGCCTAGGAATCATTTTGTTCTGTTGTACACAGTGGTCACTGTAAGTTTAAATTGATTGTTGTTATTAAGTGCCGTCGAGTCGTTTCTGACGCATAGCAACCCTGTATGGGGTTTCCGAGGAGGAGCTGGTGAGCTGAAACAGCCAATATTGCAGTTCAAACGGCTTTGCAGTCTGGCATTAACCCACAGTGCCACACCAGGACACTTTGAATTGATCGTTGTTGTTATGTGCCGTGAAGTCGAAGCTGGTATTTCTAACTGATGACCCTGAAGTTAGCAGCCCGATTCGTACCCACTACGCTACCAGAATTCCTTCCTTGAATTAATTAGCAGGCACCTAATAACAAGAACAGGAGCTCTGGTAGCGTAGTGGTTATGAATCGGGCTGTGAACCGCAAAGTCAGCAGTTCGAAACTACCAGCTGTTCCGTGGGAGAAAGATGAGGCTTTCT
>NW_006408586.1:12538190-12545838 GCF_000296735.1 Chrysochloris asiatica
ACTGTAGGATAAGCACTAGACTGCAAACCAACAAGTAAGCAATTTGAATCTACCAGCCACTTTGCGGGTGTGTGTGTGGGGGGGAGAGGCTTTCTGCTCCTTTAAAGATTTACAACCTCAGAAACCCTACACAGGGTCACTATGAGTCAGAAATGACTGGATGGTACACAACCACCTCCATCATAGAACCTTTATTATTCTGATGTCTTTTTTCTCTAGCACACTTCCTTGATGTATGTCTTGTTTCAAAATCTATTAGATACTGATGGATAAATTAAAACTTCATTATAGAAACATTTATTTTACAATGTAATTACTAGAATTCCATCCAGCAATCTATTGAGATTGATTTCATCTACAATCTTGCAGAATTATTTATAAAGATATGCTGTATTTATGAACCATTAGAATTGTTTAAAAAGTAGAACTGTAACTGTAAAAGAAATAAGTGAAGTACCCATTTCTGTGCTGTAGAGCTTTATTATCATTAATAATTATATTAGTTATCTCTAACAAAATCTTACTGTTAGTCCCGAAGACTTCCTGTACTCTCACAGTACTTCCTTTCCATATGAGAATTCAGAGTACCCCTACCTATAAATGCCCATCTGATATGAAGGGGCTTCAAAAAGTTCATGGGAAAATTCCATTTTCTTTTAACTCTATTTTCCTATGACTTTTCTGAAACTCCCTTGTACGTGCCTATCAATCTTGTTAAATGGTCATCCTTCTCCTCTAGAAAAAAGAGGTAATAGTTATCCCATAGAGGAAAGGGGGATGTCTTTTAGGGAACACTTTTTTTGAAGTATTAAGAAAAGGGGGGAAAAAACTCAACCTTAAAATGCAAATAGTGCAAATGATTAATGTGCTCATTGCTAACTGAAAGGTCTACCTAATGGCTCCTCAGAAGAATACCCTGGTGACCTACTTCCAAATTAAGCAGCCAGTGAAAATGCTATGAAGCACAGTTCTGCCCTGTCATGTTTGGGCTTGCCATGAGTTACAATATATTCCAAGGCAAGTGACTGGTTACTTCTCTCAGCAGCTTTCTCAGAGCAATAACAGTAAAATGTAATAGAACATACATAGACGATATAATAAGAGCTCTAAATTCCTATGAAATGGCCTGATATTAAATACTGAGCTGTTATTAAACTGTTGCTGATATTAAACTGTTGCTAAGCTGTTGAGGTAGTTCCAACTCACTGTGACCATGTATAGGGTTTCAGAGTTGCGGCTGTGGGCTTGAACCACCGACCTTGAGGCTGAAACTGACCTTGTGGTCTAGTGCTTATCCTACAGCACCATACCATACTCCTGGTGTGACAGTGTGGGTTAATGCGATAGACTGCAAAGTCGGTTTGAACAGCAAGGTCGGCAGTTTAAGCTCACCAGCTGCTCCTCAGAAACCCTACACAGGGTCGCTGTGGGTTAGAACCAACTCAATGGCACTTAACAACAACAACAGAGAAAATGTAATGTCACCAGTCAAACTAGACTGCAGATAAAAATTAAGTTGGAAAGCATTTTGAACTACAAATCCCTTTGTTTCCCCATTTTAATAATCATTTTATTTAGAAAAACCAACAAACAAAAAACTCTGTAGTCTTCATGATTTAACCTGAGACATGAGTTTGAGGCGTATGGGTTAGGGAAAATACAACAAAAAGAACTGAGTAAATAGATTCAAATTCTTGATTTTATAGCTCCTAAGTAGGCTTTTGAAATTTTCTATTTGAGATATTAGTCCAAAAACTGAAGGATGTTTGATAAGCAAAAGCAGGTCCTGCTGAGACAAAAGAGGTTTATAATACAACAGCAGAAGCTGGGTATATATTAAAAGACTAGAGCACACATAACATGAATTCACAAAAAACCCAACAGGGATGTGAAGAGTAAGTGAGTCGTTTTCTCTACTTGAAAGGAGATACAAGTACAACTAGTTGAACTGTTGGCAATAATTGAATTTGATGGGATTGGGGTTTATATGCCATGGAACTCTGACAAAAGCCATTGCTACACACTCCTGAACAGGCAATAATAATGTTCATTGACCTATAAATACTAGTCTTGGTTTTTATTTTCATTATGTGACTAAAAATAAAAGAAATAAAGAGAGAGAAACCACATAGAATTCCACCAATTTTAATATTTTTTCAGTGTTTATTCCACTTGTCATTGTTATCTATGCATATTTATATGTATTTGTGTATGTCTCTGTGACTGTACTTTTATCTGCAATTCTACTTGTGTTTATATCTAATCTGTATCAGTAACTGGACCTATTTATAGGCTCTGAGAATACGTATCAAATATCTTTACAAATTTAAGAAAAGTGAGAGAAGAATTGGCTCTGGTAGCATTGTTGTTGTTGTTGTTATGTGCCATTGAGTCGGTTCCGACCCATAGCGACCCTGTACAGGGTTTCCGAGGGTGTAAATCTTTACGGGAGTAGAAAGCCTCATCTTTCTCCCACGGAGAAGCTGGTAGTTTTGAACCGCTGACCTTAAGGTTCGCAGCCCGATTCGCAACCACTAAGGCTGCTAATCTCACGGTCAGCAGTTCAAAACTACAAGTTCTGTGGGAGAAAGATGAGGCTTTCTGTTCCTGTAAAGATTTACAGCCTTGGAAACCCTGTGCAGGGTCACTATGAGTCGGTACCGACTCCATAGCACATAACAACAACAACATATAGTAATTTCATTAAACTTGTCTTAAATTATTATTAGTGGTATTGCCTTTATTAATGTTACTCTTCTAGGAATATTTTGTATGTACTGTGGAATAAAGTACAAAAAGAAGACGCAAATTTAATATAGATGGGTATAAGTGGAGGGAATGAATACATATCTCTCTATACGTATATATAGATATAGATATAGGGCAGGAATGTATAAGAGGATTTTATAAAATTTTGTCATACCATATAGCAAGGCAGCTATCAGAGACTTGATAGGTTCACTAATTTAAAGATTTTCCCCAGGGGACAATTATAGGACAATTTGAACTTCAATAAGAGTAATAAGGGTAATGTGTTAAGACACATATGTTTCAAATCAAGAGTTTATAATAATATTAACAATTAATGGGTGAAGAATACAGAGGGCAAGATGGTGGAAAAAAAGATGGACTGAAGTGACCATTTGCTACAAAGACATGGGAGACTGAATGAAACAGATACAAATGGTGATCCTGGAACCCTGAGTCATGAGCAGATAGCAAGCTGGACAGAAGCAGTGAGAAAGAAGAAAAATAAGGATACAGTGGTGCTTGAATTCCATGGCTTATCATATTCAGCTTTGACTGTTGATAAATTGGCCTGCAGGCACAGGACAGGTCTGGAAGTAGGTAGCAATGGGGTGCAGGTCCCCCTTGTTCCTGTGCCTTCCTGGTAGATGGGGGAAGGGACAGTTCCCAGAGGCACCCTCTCCTGGACAACTTCTGTTCTGTCTGTGGTCAGGCTTCTAGCATACTGCCCCTACTTCTGGACGTGTGTGAACCCAGACTGAATTATGCTATACAAACAGAGAACAGATGACTAACTGCATTCTTACTTCTGGTCTCTACCACATCCAACAGGAGACAGGTGGTGAGTGCCTGAGAATATACCAAAATATAATCATCAATATAAATACGATACCATAATGTTATGGAGAAAACAGAAGAAACAAAACAGTGGCCACAAACAAGTGACCACAATGCAGTCAGAAAATCTAATACCAGAAATGGTATTGGAACTTCCTGTGATGGAATCTAAAAACATACTAATTAGGCAACTTCAACAGATAGTGAGTAAGATCAAGAAAACTTCAGAAGAAATCAAGGAAAACAGCCAAAACTATGGGAAAATCCAAGAAGCAAATTGGCAAAGGAATTGGAAAAATAGGAACCATACAAAAACAGCAATTGTTATTTTTGTTAGGTGCCATTGAGCCGATATCAACTCATAGCAACCATATGCACAACAGAATGCAACACGGTCCTGCACCAACCTCACAATTATCGCTACATTTGAGCCCATTACTGCCACCACTGTGCCAATCCATCTTTTGGGGATCTTTCTCTTCTTCTTAGAACCTTCACTTTACCAAACATGATATCCTTCTCTGGTGAGTCATCCTTCCTGATAATATGTCCGAAGTATGAGAGACAAAGTCTGGCCAACCTGGCTTCCAAGAAATCCTGTAGCTGTACTTCTTCCAACATAGATCTCTTTGTTCTTTTGGCTGCCCATGGTACTTTCAGTATTCTCCTCCAACACCATAGTTCAAATGCATTAATTATTCTATTATTGATCTCCCTTATTCACTGTCCAACTTTCACATGCATATGAGGCTATTGAGAATACCATGGCTTGGATCAGCTGTACCTTAGTCCTCAAACTGATATCTTTGCTCTTCAACACTTTGAAGAGGTCTTTTGCAGCAGATTTTCCTACATTGCTTGATTTTTTGACTACTGTTTCCATGTGTGTTGATGGTTGATCTGAGAAAAATGAAGTCTTTGACAACCTCAATCTTTTCTCCATTTATATGGATGCTGTTTATTGGTCCAGTGGTAAGGATTTTTGTTTTCTTTACATTGAGATGCAATGCATACTGAAATTTTTGGTCTTTGATCTTCATCAGTAAGTACTTTAAGTCCTCTTTGCTTTCAGCAAGCAAGGTTGTATCATCTGTATATTACAGGTTGTTAATGAGTTCTCTTCTAATCCTGATGTAATGTTTTTCTTCATATAATCTAGCCTCTTGGATTATTTTTTTGGCATACAGATTGAATAAATATAGTGAAAGAGTACAACCCTGACACACACCTTTTCTAATTTTAAACCGTTCACTGTTACCTTGTTTAGTTTGAACAACTGCTTCTTAATCTATGTACACATTCTTCATGAGCACAATCAAGTGTTCCAGGATACTCATTCTTCCCAATGTTGTTTATAGCTTGTCACGATCCATACAATCGAAAATGTTTGTGTAGTAAGTAACGCACAGGTAAGCATCTTTCTGGTATTCTCTGCTTTCAGCCGAGATCCATCTGACATCAGCAATGATATCCTTAGTTCTATGTCCTCTTCTGAATCTGGCTTGAACCTCTAGAAGTTCTCTGTTAAGGTATGGTTACAGTTGTTATTATATTATCTTTAGTAAAATTTTACTTGCGTGGGATACCAATAATATTGTCCAATGATTTCCACATTCTGTTGTGTTACCTTTCTTTGGAATGGACACAAATATGGATCTCTTCCAGTCAGGCGGCCAGGTAGTTGTCTTTTAAATTTCTTGCCATAGATGAATGAGTGCCTCCATTGCTATATCATTTAGTTGAAAGATTTCAATTTATGTTCTGACAATTCCTGGAACCCTGTTCTTTGTCAATGCGTTCAACGCACGTTGGACTTCTTCCTTCAGTATCATTGGTTCTTGATCATGTGCTAACTCTTTAAATGGTTGAACACTGACCATTTCTTTTTGGTACAACGACACTGTGCATTTCTTCCACCTTCTTTTGATGCTTTCTGCATCATTTAATATTTTCCCAGAGAATTCTTCAATGTTTCAAGTCAAGGCTTGAACTTTTTCTTCAGTTCCCTCAGCTCAAGAAATGCTGAGTATGTTCTGGTTTTCTACACGTAATTAGAAAACAAGACAACTAACACTAAGACTTCAAAAATAAGTAATATGCTGAAAGGGCATAGAAATAGAATTTAATAAATGGAAACCCTATTTTGACTATCAGGGTTGCTATTAGTCAAATTAAACTCAATGGTATTTAAGCACAGAAAACACAATAATTTAAACCTTAAATGATTTTATGTTATTTCACTATTTAAAAAGTTGTAAAATCTGATAGAACAAAAATTAAAAAGTAAACGTAGAGATAAATAAAATACATCATTTTACCTGTTTTTATTTATTTGTTAAAATTAATTCATTAGTCATTAAGGACAAATATCTCTGGAGAAGAATATCATGTTTGATAGCATGAAGGATCAGAGAAAAAAGAGGAAGACCCCCCTAACAAGATGAATTGGCAGGGTAGCAGCAACAATGAGTTCAAGTGTGAAGTTGGTGCAAGACTGGCAGTGTTTCATTATGTTGTGCCTAGGGTCACTATGCTATGAGTAAGTACTGACTTGATATCACCTAATAACAACAGTAAGGAGAAATATATATTTATTTTTTTAAAATATAGCAGATAATATGTTTACCAAAATGCTATGAGATTAATCAGAAAGGCATATGTTCTGATGAGCTGCTCCAATTTTTTGTCTGCTTCTACTATTAAGTACTAGAAGCTAAGGAAAATTACAGTTTTAGTAAATATTTCTCTGCAAATTATTCAAAATATTTGTGATGAGATTGTAGATTTACCCATTTGAAACTATTTTTGATATGGAATCCAAGTGTTTTTCTTTTCTGTGGTGAGATGAGAGATTTCTATGATGCAGATTCTGGCATCAAAGTCTCTAATTATTGTTTGTGGTGGTGCTGAAGTTGGATAGTCATTGGTCCTCTTGGCAGAGATTCATTGAAGTGATTCTTATCTACCTGAGTGTTGAATTTAGCCTAGCCGCTTTGGAATTGGAGGATCTCTTGGAAGGAGTTAAGTGTATGTTTTTGTTTTAAGAGGAGCTTAAATCATATTTTTAAAACATTGGCAGAGCTCTGATAGTCATCCTAATCTTTGTAGGAGATTTCCCAGTAGATGGTCTCAGTTTTCACTGAACAGTTTTTCTTAAAACTACATTCCTTATTTTACCAATGTCTTACTCCCTGTGGCAAAAATGCATGGCTGACATGGAGGGCTAGAGCTGAGAATGAACCATACAGTTGATGTGAAATTAGGGTAGATGCACAAGAATCCTCAAACTTGCAGATAGTACCCATTTGATATAGTATTGAGGTTCTGAACCCACAGTTTTCCCAGGTAAAGAGAGAAAGAGCTTGGTGGCTGCTTATGACTTCAGCTTTGGGGTCGCAGGCTTACCTAGCAAGAAAAAGAACAGGCCCATCAGACCTGACAGGCAAACCATAGAACAATCTGTAAAACCCCAACATGAAAGGATGCAGCTGTCTCAAGAATTACGCTGTGCACACGCAGATACCTAACTGACCTTCAGAGACAAAAAGAGTGGACAAGCTATCATCCATTAACTTCTCAATATCTAGCTGCACACCTCCACAGAGATGAATAGAGGAGTAGCCTGAGTAAGCAGACAGGAGTAACAGAAGGAGGCTTCTACAGTGTACACACACTGCCTGTGGAGCAAGGTGACTGGACAGTTGGCCACAGATTTATTTTTGTTTTAAAGTGGTGGTTTTTGTCTCTGCTTCTATATTGCTTCTGCTTTTGTTCCTTTTGATCATAATTTTTACTGGAGGTGGGAGCTTTTTCTCCCAATGTTACCCAAGAAGAGACAGTAATCGTGGCCATGTAGCCAAGCTACAAGCATACCCCATAATATTCCACCATTGAGACAAGACCCAATAACAGCTTAAGCATTACATGCAAAAAGGGAAGCTTATCTCCTGATTATATCCACCAGGAGACACACAGTAAGCTTAATAACACAACAAGAAACATCCATTTAAGCATTAAAAAACCCACATAATTAATGGAAATGACAAACAAAAGATCTCAAACA
>NW_006408586.1:12546628-12548107 GCF_000296735.1 Chrysochloris asiatica
AAAATCCTACAAGAAAAAAATGCCAATGAAGAATCACCTATCAATCAAATATGACGGTGCAATCAAAATATTCCAGGATAAACAGAATCTAAGCAATTTTGTCAAAATCAATCCATCTCTTTAAAACATTTTAAAGGGAGTTCTTTGGACTAAAAACCAACAAGACAACCAACAAAAACCAGAGATTGACAGGCGTGGCAACACCACCTGGAACTCAGTCAACAGATAGCAGAGTTCAGAATAGAACAAAATTACAAAAATATATTCAAAGGATCTGGGAGGTCAACCAAAGATCAAAATAATAATGTCAAAGAAGGGATAAATGTAGAAACAGAGATCCAGGTGGTGAGGATGTCAGGTAAATTACAGGACACATAGAATGTCTTAAATGGAAAGAAAAGTTAATAGACCATAAGGTAACCCAAAAGAAAGTTAATACTTCAAAACATACCATGAAAATGAACTTCCAAGCAGAACAAGCAAACATGAAAGCCAAGAAGAAACTGATAATAAATAGAACAAAAAATACAAACTCAGCACAAGAAGGAATGCAGAACAAAGGAATGAACATCATTACCAAAAATTAATGTAATGGCAGCAATTAATTCATACCTATCAACAATTACATTGAATACCAATGGTTTGAATGCACCAGTAAAGAGACAGAGAGTGGCATATTGGATAAGAAAACAAGACCCTTCCATATGCTGCCTGCAAGAGACACACCATACACACAAAGACAAAAACAGACAAAAAGTGAAAGGATGGAAAAAATATACCAAACTAACTACAACAATAAACAAGCAGGAGTGGCAATTCTAATCTATGATAAAGTAAACTTTAAGACAAAAACCAGCATAAGTGATAAAGAAGGACACTATCTCATGATCAAAGGGTCAATTGAGCATGACAACATAACCATAATAAATATCTACACTCCCAGTGACAGAACACCAAGATATAGGAAGCAAACCTTACTAGAATTGAAGAAAGAAATAGATAAAGCTACAATTATAGTAGGAGATTTTAATTCACTACTTTAGAAAAGGGACAATACAACCAGAAAATCTTGACAAAGTTACAGAGGAACTGAACATCACAATTAATCAACTTGACCTCATAGACATGTACAGAGCATTCAACCCAACAACAGCAAAATATACTTTCTTCTCCAGTGCACATGGAACATTCTCCAGAATCATCCATGTGTTAGGTCACAAAGCAAGCGTCCATAAATTTACAAACATCGAAGTACTACAGAGCATCTTTTCAGACCACAATGCTACAAAACTAGAAATCAACAACAAGATGACTACTAAGGAAATAAATAAAGTTGAATACATTGAAACTGAACAATACCCTGCTGAAAAGTGACTGGGTGAAAGAAGAAATTAAATGTGAATATATAAAGTTCCTAGAAACAAACGAGAATGAAAACACAACATATCAATATGGGACACAGCGAAAGCGGAGCTGAAA
>NW_006408586.1:12550137-12551864 GCF_000296735.1 Chrysochloris asiatica
ACAATTATAAACTTTATATGGAAAGGAAGGAGACCCAGGATAAGCAAAGCATTGCTCATGAAGAAAAACAATGTTGGAAGCCTCTCACTCCCCGATTTCAAAATCTACTACTTGAAAAAGTAGTCAAAACAGCCTGGTACTGGTACAATGGAAGATACATTGATCAATGGAACAGAATTGAAAATCCAGAAATTAATCCATCCACATAGCCAACTGATTTTCAACAAAGTGCCTAGGTATTTTACATGGGGAGGAGACAGTCTCTTTAACAGATGGTGCTGGCAGAACTGGAAAGCGATATGCAAAAGACTGAAACAAGACCTTTACCTCACACCCTGTACAGAAACCAACTCAGCATGGATTAAAGACCTGAACAGGAATCCCCAAATTATGAAAGTCATCAATGAAAAAATAGGGACAAATGTGAGGGCTCGCACACAGGGAACACACAGACTACCAAACATTTTGAAAAGTACACAAACAAAAATAGACAAAATAGATGAGTGGGACATACTAAAAATTAAAAACTTACATGCATTAAAAGACTGCACTAAAAGAGTAAAAAGGGAACCCAAAGAATGGGGAAAAAATATTTTGCAATGACCCATCAGACAAGGGACTCATTTATAAAATATAAAGGAAACTACAACATCTCTGCAAGAAAAAGACAAATAATTAAAAAAGGGCACAGGACATGAACAGAGACTTCACCAAGGAGATCTGGGTAGCCAACAAACATATGAAGAAATGTTCACAATCACTAGCCATAAGAGAGATGCAAATCAAAACAACACTGAGATTTCATCACACAACAGCAATAACAGCAAAGATCAAAATAGTAGAAGACAATAAGTGTTGGCGAGAATGTGGAGAGACTGAGATGCTTCTGCATTGCTGGTGGGATTGCAAAATGGTCCAGCTTCTATGGAAAGAAAAATACCTTATGATCCAGCAATTTCTCTACTTGGTATTTACCCACAAGAATTACTAGCCATAACATGATATGCAAAGCAATTTTGGTAGCAGCACTATTTCCAATAGCAAAAAGATGGAGACAGCCTAAGTGCCCATCAACTGAAGAATGGATAAACAAACTGTGGTATATACACACAATGGAATACTATGCTACCTTGAAGAACAAGTATGCTGCAAGCCACTGCATAACACAGATGAACCTTGAGGACATTATGTTGAGTGAAATTAGTTAGTAACAAAAAGAGAAATACTGCATAGACCATAACTATAAAGGAGTAAGAAAAATAACCCACCCTAAAAGGGGGAAAGATTTACATATTTGCTGATTACTAGGATGTATGGATGAGAGGAGGGGAAGGAGGGAGGGGAAGATAGAGCACAGGGTAAGGAATAGACACAGGATAGTTTGGGTGTGGAGGGTGGTGGTGGTGGTGAGGGGCAATACAAAGGGGGAGGAGAATGGAAGAACAAGGCTGATGGGGGAACAGTTTGGCAGGTTCTCATGGGCTAAGTGGTACAGAGGTAAATGATGATGTATATGCAACCTTAGAACAACAGGGCTCTGGGATACAAGGATTAAGGCATGGTTTGAAGGGGTAAAAGAGGGAATTAGTGTTAAGATGCTTGGCTGTCTTTTGGATCTTGGTTTCCTTTGCTACCATTGTAAAATAGACACTTGACGGGGGGAGAAAGCATAGCCAGGGTCATCACTACAGAAAGCTTGTATGTCTATCTTCAGCCTATAACTGATT
>NW_006408586.1:12564629-12567245 GCF_000296735.1 Chrysochloris asiatica
AGTTGAAGGGAGGGGAGAGGGAAGAACCTAAAATGGCAGGCCTGATTGTGACTGACTGATTATTGTTAACAGAGCCTCTATCTATCTATCTATCTATCTATCTATCTATCTATCTATCTATCTATCTATCTATCTATACATAAAGTTGATGTTTAACCATTTTTAAGAGACAGCACATGATACAGAACTGATGGTACTGAAGGAAGAAGTCCAAGCTTCAATGAAGTTAATGGACAAAAAACAAGACTCCAGAAACTGACTTAATACAAACTGTAATACTTTTAACAAACTGCTGCAATGCTGGAGGCACTCACTCATTTATGCCAAGAATCTGGAGGGCCAAACAAACAATTGGGAGACATCCATGTTTGTGCCATTCCAGAGAAAGGTGATTCAACAAAATGAAGAAATCTTATAACAATATGATTAATATCACATGCAAGTAAATTTTTGCTAAAGATAATTTTAAAATGGCTGCAACAGTACATCCATGGGGAATGTCAGGAATCCTAGCTGGTTTCAGAAGAGTATATAGAACTAGGGATTCACTACTGGTGTCAGATGAATCTTGACTGAAAGCAGAGAACATAATTAAACATTCTGGAGCACCAAAAAAATATTTATTTGTGCTTTACTGACTATGCAAAGGCTTTTGACTGTATGGATCATGGCAAGCTATGGATAACATTGTGGAGAATAGGTATTTCAGAACAAGAGATGTGCGCATGAGGAACCTGTACATATACCAAGAGGCAGTTTTTCAAATGGAAAAAGGGGATACTGAAATCAGAAACAGTATGCACCAGAGCTATATTATTTCACCATACATTTTCATTTAGTATGCTGAGCAAATAATCAAAAAATCTATATTATATGAACAAGAATGTGGCATCAGGATTGCAGGAAGATTTATTAACTATCACAGGTTTGTGATATGCCTCTGATACAACCTTCCTTGCTGGAAGCAAAGAGGACTTAAATTACTTACTAGTGAAGATCAGAGACTACAGTCTTCAGTATGGATTGCACCTCAATGTCAAGAAAACAAAAATACTCACAATGGCATCAATAAATAACATTATGATAAATGGAGAAAAGATTGAAATTGTGAAAGAATTAATTTTGCTTAGATCCACTATCAACACACATAGAGGTAGCAGTCAAGAAACCAAAAGAAGTACTGCATTAAGGGAAATCTGTTGCATAAGACTTCTGTAAAGTGTTCAGTATTCAAGAGCAAAGATATTAGTTTGAGTACTTAGGTGTACATAACTCAAACTATAGGAGCTCAGGTAGCATAGTGGTTACGAATCAGGCTGCTAACCTCAAAGCCAGTGGTTCAAAACGACCAGCCATTCCACAGGAGAAAGATGAGGATTTCTGCACTCGTAAAAGATTTACAGCCTCGGAAAGCCTGTGCAGGGTCACTATGAATCGGAACCAAATCCATGGTGCTTAAAAACAACAACAACTCAAATTATGGTATTTTCAATTGCCTCATATACATGTGAATGTAAAACAGTGAATAAGGAAGACCATAGAAGAATTGATGTATTTGAGTTACGGTGTTGGAAAAGAATATTGAAAGTCCCATGGGTTGCCCAAAAAGCAAACAGAATGCTTCCTGGATGCAAGGACATGTTATCAGGAGGGACCAGTCCCTGGAGAAGGACATCATGTTTTGGTAAGTGGAGGGAAAGATGAAACTCTTAATGAGATGTATTGACACAGTGGCAGTGGCAGCAGCAATGCGATCAAGCACAACAGCAATGTGAGGATGATACAGGACTGGGCAGTGTTTCCTTTTGTTGTGCATAAGGTTTCTATGAGTTCGAACCAGCTCTATGGCACCAACAGCCTAACAACAATATATTCCCTGTACACCTTGCACAACACTTCACATACAGTAGGTGCTTAATAACTGTGGCTTTCGTTGAATTATTCTACATGGTTGAACCACACTGGTGAAATGCACCACTAGTAAACAGTCTTGAAATCGTAATTAATGTTTATGACATTTCCTGTAAACCGGAAAAAACTTAGATTCTCTTCAGTGGTGGCCTTTTCAAAATGTTTGTACACATTCCAAATACCAAACTCTGTCCTATTGTTAAAACAACAATCCCCTGCAAGTCAAACTTATGTTTGAGATTAAAAAGAAAAATGTTAAGTATTAATGAATACAAGGAAGGTTAAAAATTTTTTTTAAAAAAGCAAATTCTAAATTGGTTGAAAAAACAAACAAACAAATGAGGATTTTTCCCTTGTAGCTGGACTAGAATTTTTTTCCCAAGTTGCTTACAATGTTGTTTGTGAAATATTTGGTACTCTCAAGTGATGGGTAATCTTTAGAAGCATTTTCAGTTTACCACCACCCCAGTAGTTATTTTGTTTCCAAGGAGTATCTGGTGGTTTTGTACTTCTGACCTTGGGGTTACCAGTTCAGTGCTTATCCTAGAGTGCCACATTGGGATTCCAGTTGCTGTTGTTGTTGTTAAGTGCCATTGAGTTGGTTCTGACTCATAGAAACATTATGTAAGGTTTCTGAGGAGTGGCTGGTGAGCTTGAACCATAGTGTAAGGTTTCTGAGGAGTGGCTGGTGAGCTTGAACCATAG
>NW_006408586.1:12567723-12570457 GCF_000296735.1 Chrysochloris asiatica
TTTTTTTTTTTTTTTATGCCAAGCAGTGTGCCATGGATGAACACAGAACTAAAAAGTCATAAACTTTTTATTTTTTTCCTATAATTAGTTCTTAATCTAGTGGGAGAGATGGAAAACTAATCCATAATTTAAAAAAATATGTTAAGTGATTAATTAGGAAAGAAGCCTGGGTACCACAAGTGTTTTATAGTTGGCCAATAAGCTAAAGGTTGTTGGTTTGAACGTATCCTGCAACAGCAGTGGGGTAAACTGAGTGGCTTCTAGTTTATGACAATTGTTCCATAGTTTTCTTGACTATAATCTTAGTGAAAGCAGTTCTGCAGCCCTTTCGTCTGATGAGCCACGTTGTTGTTGTTAAGTGCTGTCGAGTTGGTACCGACCCATAGCGACCCTATACAGGGTTTCTAAGGAGCAGCTCAAACTATACAAGTAACTATATGCTGTTTATAAGAGATTCACCTTAACCACAAGGACACAAATATGTTGATAGGGAAATGTTGAGAAAATTCCATGGAAATGATAATCAAAAAGAGCTGGGGTAGCAGTCTTAATATTACTTAAAATAGACTTTAAGACATAATTTGTCAGAAGAGATAAAGGTGGACATTGCATAATGATAAGAGGGCCAATTAATCAAGATTTAACAATAACTAATAAGATATGCTCTGGGTGTGGCCCTGTAGGATCAGCACTGGACTGCAAACCACATATCCGATTATATTCTGGTGCTAGTCATCATGTTTCAATATTCAATATTCTGTTATTACCCTATAGAGGTCCACTGCTATTCATAATGTTTTAACTGGCTAAATATTCTGAAGTAGTTCACCTCTACCTATCCACCATGGGTGTACCCTGCTGGTATTTAAAATACTGGTGCCATAGTTTCCAGTATCACAGCTCCAGTATCACAGCAACTTGCAAGCCACCACAGTAGGACAGGAGTTATCTGCAATTCATAAGGTTTTCAGTGACTAAATGTTCAGAAGTAGTTCATCTCTCCTTCTTCCTAGTCTGTCTTTATCTGGAAGCTCATCTGAAACCTGCCCACCATGGGTGACCCTGCTGGCATTTAAAATACCTGTGGCATAGCTTCCAGAATCACAGCAACTCACAAGCCACCACAGTACGATAAACAGACAGACAAGTGGTTATGCGAAGTATGAGTATTCCCAAACACTTAATTGTGCTCATGAGGAATCCATACATGAACCAACACTTAATTGTGCCCATGAGGAATCCGTACATGAACCAAGAGGCAGTTGTTCAAACAGAACATGGGAACACTGAATGGTTTATAATTAAGAATACAGCATTGTATTCTTTCACCATATTATTCAACCTGTATGCTGAACAAATAATCTGAGAAGCTGGGTTCTATGAAGAAAAACATGGCATCAGGATTGGAGGAAGACTCATTAACAATCTGTGATATGCAGATGATACAACCTTGCTTGCTGAAAATGAAGAGGGCTTAAAATACTTACTGATGAAGATAAAAGACCATAGCCTTCAGTATGGATTGCATCTCAATGTTAAGAAAACAAAAATCCTCACTACTGGGCCAATAAACAATATTTTTATCAACAGAGAAAAGATTGAAATTATCAAGGACTTCATTCTTCTTAGATCAACTATCAACACTCATGGAAGCAGCAGTCAATAAATCAAATGACGGATTGCATTAGGGAAATCTGCACAAGACCTTTTTAAAGTGTTGAAGAGCTAAGATGTGAGCTTGAGGACTAAGGTGCGCCTGACCCAAGCCATGGTATTTTCAGCAACCTCATATGCATGTGAAAGCTGGACAGTAAATAAGGAAGACTGTAGAAGAATTGATGCATTTGAGTTATTGAGTTGGAGGAGAATATTGAAAGTGCCATGGGCTGCCAAAAGAACCAACAGATCTGTGTTTGAAGAAGTACAGCCAGAGTGCTCCTTGGAGGCTAGGATGGCCAAATTTCATCTCTCATACTTCGGACATATTGTCAGAAGGGACCAGTCACTCAAGAAGAATATTATGTTTGGTAAGGTGGAGGATCAGAGAAAAAGAGGAAGACCCCCCCAGCGAGATGGATTGTCAAAGTGGCAGCATCAATGGGTTCAAGTGTGGCAACAATTGTGAAGTTGGCTCATCAGGTTGCATATAGGGTTGCTATGAGTTGGTACTGACTTAATGGCACCTAAAAACAACAGTAGGACAAACTGACAGACAACTCGTGAGTCCCTCCTGGTAATATGGCTGAAGCATCAGAAATGAAGTCTTGCCATCCTGGCTTCTAAGGAATATTCTGACTATACTTCTTCTAACAGATTTCTTTGTTCTTCTGTTAGTCCATGGTATTTTCAATATTCTTTTCTAAAACCAAGGTCAACTGGTGCCAATAGAACATGTCCAAACTCAACCTATGTCTTCATTCTGAATTTCCCCCAATTCCTCTCAAATGTAGATCCAGGTGATCACCAGTGAGCATAGAACTCTCTGGTTCCCTTTAACTTTCAGTCCTAGAAGGGAATTTTCTCTAATGGGCAGGCTTTCCTAACCTTGATGCCTCTGAAACTCAAAACACCAAACTGCTTTTTTGTGTGCTTGAATCTCCTGTTCTTCCAGCAGCTCTGGGTTGGCCTGCATGTCTTTTCAAATGCACATATACCAACTCTGAAGGTTCTAGGTGGGGCTCAGGATTCCACCTAAATTCCTATACTTTACAAAGGCTTAAAGCAAAACATCATT
>NW_006408586.1:12571816-12573902 GCF_000296735.1 Chrysochloris asiatica
TGATGGGGCACAACTCAAAATGAAGAGAAACAACTATAAACATCCATTAATAATCAGAATATGGAATGTACAAAGTATGAATCTAGGAGAATTGGAAATTGTCAAAAATGAAATGGAATGCATAAACATCAATACCTTAGGTATTAGTGAGCTGAAAAGGACTGGTGCTAAAGCAAATGAAAGAAATGAGGAGGTACAAGAGCTGAACAGAAATCTTCAAAGATCAGCTCAAGAAGATAAAGACAAATATTACAACAAAATATGCAAAGATCTGGAGTCAGAAAACCAAAAAAGAACAACACATTCAGCATTTCTCAAGCTGGGGAACTGAAAAAAAAAATTTCAAGCCTTGACTTTTGTTATTGAAGGATTCTCTGGGGAAATTATTTAATGATTCAGAAAGTATCAAGAGAAGATGGAAGGAATACACAGAGTCACTGTACCAAAAGGAAATTGTTGGTGTTCAAACATTTCAAAGGTAACATATGATCAAGAGCCAATGGTACTGAAGGAGGAAGTCCAAGGTGCATTGAAGGAATTGGCAAAGATCAAGGCATCAGGAATTGATGGAATAAAAATTGAAATCTTTCAAGAAAGTGAGGCAGCACAGAAGGCACTCACTCATCTATGCCAAGAAATTTGGAAGACAAGTATCTGGGCCAACTGATTGGAAGAGATATGTATTTGTACCCATTCCACAGAGAAGTGACCCAACGGAATTCGGAAATCATCAGGCAATATCTTTGATATCTCATGCAAGGAAAGTTTTACTAAAGGTAATACAGAAATGGCTACAATCATACATTAACAGAGAACTTCCAGAGGTTCAAGCCAGATTTAGAAGAGGCCATGAAACAAGGGATATCATTGCTGATGTTGGATGGATCTTGGCTGAAAGCAGAGCATATAAAAAAAGTTTACCTGTACTTTATTGACTACACAAAGGCTTTTCAATTGTGTGGCTCATGACCAACTATGGCCAACTTTGCAAAGTATGAGTATTCCAGAATACTTGAACATTTTCTTAATTTTAAACCATGGTTAATTTTAAACCACTGAATGGTTTAAAATTAAGAAAAGTGTGACATGGTTGTATTCTTTCACCATACTTATTCAAACTGTATGCTGAACAAATAATCCGAGAAGCTGGGTTATATGAAGAAAAACAGGGCATCAGGATTGGAGGGAGACTCATTAACAACTTGTGATATGCAGATGATACAACCATACTTGCTGAAAGTGAAGAAGACTTAAAATATTATTTACTGATGAAAATCTAAGAGCACAGCCTTCGGTATGGATTGCATCTCAATGTAAAGAAAACAAAAATCCTCCACTGGGCCAATAAACAACATCCTTATCAGTAGAGAAAAACAATAAACAACATTCTTATCATTGGAGAAAAGATTGAAGTTGTCAAGGACTTCATTCTTCTTGGATCAACTACTAAAACTCATGAAAGCAGCAGTCAAGAAATCAAACAATGTATTTCATTAAGAAAATCTGCTATACAAGACCTTTTAAAAGTGTTAAAGAGCAAAGAGGTCAGCTTGAAGACTAAGGTGCGCCCGACCTAAGCCGTAGTATTTTCAATAATCGCATATGCATGCGAAAGCTGGACAATGAATAAGGAAGACTGGACAAGAATTCATGCTTTTGAGTTATGGTGTTCGGAGGAGAATATTGAAAGTGCCATGGGCTGCCAATAGAACCAACAGATCTGTGTTGGAAGAAGTGTAGCCAGATTGCTCCTTGGAGGCTAGGATGGCCAATCTTCATCTCTCATACTACAGACATATTATCAGGAGGGACCAGTCACTGGAGAAGGAAGGATATCATGCTTGATAGGGTAGAGAGTCAGAAAGAAAGAGGAAGACCCCCAGTGAGATGGATTGGCAAAGTGGTAGCATCAATGGGTTCAAACATGGCAACGATAGTGAGGTTGGCTCAGGACCGGGCAGCGTTTTCCTCATATTGGGAGCAGGTCACACCCCCAAGGAAGCACCCCTTAAGTTTATTGGATGCTCATAGCCACTGATCATAGAGCTAACTATGTTGTTGTTGTTGTTGTTAAGTGCCATCGAGT
>NW_006408586.1:12575792-12597555 GCF_000296735.1 Chrysochloris asiatica
GATGCTTCACTCTTCACTCTAGTCCTCTGTGGCCATATCACTGACTCTGGGCCCAAGAGTCCCCAGGTCTTGCCACACTGCTGGCCAACCAGGTCTTCACCTGAGTTCACAGAAGTCTATTGAACATTATAGGGCTTACCTTACCACTTCATTGCTGTTTTTTCTCCACTTCCCCTTATCTGTGACAAACGCGGTCACCAGAGTGTGTATTCCCATTGAGTCTTAGTCTTGGAAGGGGGTTTGCACTGAGGGGACCTGACCACTTGCCTTAATGTTTGTCCCTTATATTCAAATGACCTCAGTGCTCACTCACAAGTGGAGGCATGAGCAGCAATGTGAGAAGTTGTCAAGATAGTCCTTATTCAGGAATAAAGGGAGCACAATACTGTTAGACCAGACATAGGTTAATGATTCACACCCAGGGATATAAGCAGGATGAACTCCGGGAAAGAGGGAAGTAATCTCTTCTAGGACTAGGAACTTTAAGTAAAAATAGTCATTAAGACCAATCTAGTGGGGTAGATTGTGGAACTGGAGGGGGAGTTTTTCTGAGACTGGGCTTTGGGCTGTTTAAATCTTATGTCACAAATGAACAAAGCAAAAATATTTGATGCACACAGACAAAACAAAGCAAAAAATATATATGCTCAGTTAAAAGTTCAAAGGGCACGTTCTATAAGCTAGTCTCCTGTCCTTAGACAGACAGCCTTCCTCTGTGGGCCTAGAGTCTGAAGCTGCTTTGTCTCTCCATGCTACTTTGCCTGCCTCAGTCTTGCTATCTAGACTGCTGTCACCACTATTCCAAGCAGGGATCCCACACTCCATTCATGCTCTTCCTTAATGATGGTCCTGGGGTCATCAGTTCCTGAAATGAAAGATAACCACTTACTCCTTTCAGTTACACATCTTCTACAATTACAGTTTTAACAATCACAATTAATCCTACTAACAATTAGTCTCTCTGCACTGTGGAAGAAGGATCCTGAGGATCCTTCCTAATTAAGTTTTATACTCCAGGGGCTGTATATTTTCCTGCACAGAGTGAAAAATAAATTTTTCTACCTGATCACTCTAAGTGTAGGCATCGGCATAGAATTGCTAGCCTGAAATTATGATTTAGAGGACGAAGTGCAATGGTTTGTTCTGGAATCCAAAGATGCTAGCAGTGGGGTAGGGAACAGGGAATAATGATTAGCCACTTCGGCTCTCTGAAGGACTGCCTCCTTCAGAGTTTACAAATAATATGTATTGTGAGATGTATCTAATTTGCTTCTCCAACCTTCTAAACTATTTTAAAATATCATCTCCCTTTAGAGTTTGATGTATTATTTATAACACATAAACGTATAATATATGCATGTACATGTTTATAGGTATAACCAGAAGTTTTAGCCCATCTTTATCAATGTATTCTGTTTCATTGTTATTTGTGTATTAATATCCACCGAGTTGATGATGTATTCAAGTATGGTTGTTGTTGTTGTTGTTGTTAAGTACCGTGGAGTCTGTTCTGACTCATAGTGACCCTACACAGGGTTTCCAAGGCTGTAAATCTTTATGGGAGCAGAAAGCCTTATCTTTCTCCTGCAGAGCAGCTGGTAGTTTTGAACTGATGACCTTGAGGTTAGCAGCCCAATTCATAGCAGTGATAAATAACATTCACTATTATTTTACCTGTGGTAAATTTCTTTAAAATAATATATTTTGAGAGATGTGCCTGTTTATTAATAATATTTATTTTAAAACTCACTGATAAAACTGGTTTTGAGTACAGGAATTAAATTTTAAGAATGATAAATGAGGACAGTAGTAGAGAACACTCCCCTCCCTCAATCCTTCCTAACCAGCTGTCAGTTCTTAGGGAGAACACTCCCCAGATTCTGACATTTCTGCTCTCAATTGTTGGCAGCTGTGATGTAATGAAATATTACAGTGATTTGTGGAACCCTGGAATGTGGGGAGAATACTGATGGGAGGAGTAGGGGGTGATATAAACAATTAGGGATTAGAAAAGGAGCTCTGCTAGCATAGTGGTTACAAATCGGGATGCTAATCTCATGGTCAGCAGTTCGAAATTACCAGCGGAACTGGATCTATGGCACATAACAACAACAACATAGCACTTTAGGAAAGTTAGTCGTTTGGGATGTCTTTAACTTCCACCTCACAGGAAGTATCCTTGTGCTAATCTTACTAAAAGAAATGATTGCTGCAGTTGGTGTCAGAATGGTGGTTCTCTCTGTAATTACCATGATTTATTAGATTATGTGGTTTTGGAAAAAGGAAAAATGAGAGAATGAGAAAGCTTGGGTTTCTGGATAGAATAAAAACCACCCATGTTTTAAAGTAACTATTACGTTGCAATCAACCAAGACAACGCTATTCTTAGGATACAAAGTTGGGTGGTGGTGGTTATGTGCTCTGGAGTTTCCGCTGATTTGTTGTTGTTGTTATGTGCCGTGGAGTCGGTTCTGACTCATAGCGACCCTGTACAGGGTTTCCAAGGCTGTAAATCTTTACGGGAGCAGAAAGTCTCATCTTTCTCCCTCAGAACAGTTGGTAGTTTCGAACTGCTGACCTTGAGTTAGCAGCTCAATTGGTACGTAATCACTATGCTGCCAGAGCTCCTTAAATATTCAATAGAATGCTTCAGAAGAAGCAGCTGATGTGCTCTGTATAGAAGAAAATTTAGAATAGCTTTATGGTGATCACCATATTCATCCAATGATTATGCCCCTTATTTATGGCAGACAAGGAGCTCTGGTAGCGTAGTGGTTACGAATCAGGCTGCAAACCGCAAGGTTAGCAGTTCGAAACTACCAGCGGCTCCATGGGAGAAAGATGAGGCTTTCTGCTCCCGTAAATATTTACAGCCTCGGAAACCCTGTTCAGGGTCGCTATGGGTCGGAACCAACTCGATGGCACTTAACAACAACAACAATGGTAACTAAGGGGACTCCTTCTACATGGGCACTCCTTGTAAAGTTACTACTGCAAAACAAAGCAACAATCTGAGATTCTGTGTTGGAATTTTTGGCACAGCTTTCTCACAGGGGTTTTTAAATAGAAGAACTATAAGGATAATTCACAGAATAGGAAGAGACAATTGGGAAAGAACTTGCCCCAGTCACAGAGAGATTTCTAGCTGGTTACTGAGAAATGGGGTGAAATATAGCAGACACTGATGAAGTAGATACAAAGGTTTTAATATAGCACTATAGGAAGTTGGGCATACCAAAGGGAACTTCTGCTGGTCTCCCAATATTAAAGAGACTTAGACATGGTCATTCTATTCAACCCCAGGTGGAAAGAATTTAATGATGGGAATTCCAAGGTGGGAACACTTCAAGAAGAGCTCAGCTTAATCAAGATAAAGACTGACAAGAAGAGCAGGGGTTTCTGGTCCAACCTCCAGCAGGGGATCCAAAGCCATGTGCACCATATGCACATGTGTTGAAATGGCTCTGACGTAGGGAAGAGAACTTCTTGGGCCTCTTAAACACAGGGGCTGAATGTATTTTAATCCCAAAGCCTGCCAAAAAAATATTAAAGAGGCTTAAGGTCAAACTTAAAGGACATGGGGATATAACAGCTGATGGGACTAAGTGACATGGGAGTGAGATGAGGCTTTCTGCTTCCATAAAGATTTACTGCCTCAGAAACCTATATATGGTCACTATGTGTCTTAACTAACTTAATGGCACACCATTACTCTCACCTATGGCTTCAGCTGGTTTAAACATGTTATCAATGGTGGACCAGTGTTCTGTCACAGATTATTTGAATTCTCTGGGTTTACCATCATGGTATGGTTAGAAGAGACTTGGACTTGGTGCAGCTCTCTAGTGAAGTGATACATGACATTGGTGATATTATGTTAATATCAAACATGGAAGAAGAGCAGGCTAGGGCAGATTTGAAAATAATGACAGTCCACATGGTATGACAAATAGAGGAAGGTTAATAAACCCAGCAAAAATTCAGGGTCCTGCCCAAATGGTGAAGTTCTTGGGGATAATCTGGGCCAGGACCACCCATGACATTTGTAGGCAAGCAAGAATAAATTCTTGCTGCTACCTACCCCCAAGACTAAGAAGCAGGGCCAATGTTTCATTGGTTTATTTGGATTTCAGAGGACATATATTCCACATCTCTGGTAGTGTAGTGTTTATGGACTGGGCTGCTAACCTCAGGGTCATCAGTTCGAAACTACCAGCTGTTCCATGGGAAAAAGATGAGGCTTTCTGCTCCCATAAAGATTTACAGCCTCAGAAACCCTGTACAAGGTCGCTATGAGTTGGAACCAACTCCACGGCACATAACAACTACAACAACATATTCCACATCTAGGAATATTGCTGGCTATCATTTATAAAGCCACTTAAAAGTCTGTGTTTAAATGATTTCCTGAGCAACAGAAACCTACATCAAAGTTATAGACACTAGTCTCACCTTTCTATTAGAACCTCATGATCCACATTCAGACATGATTTTGAAAGTGTCTGCCACACATGCTCATGCAGATGGGAGCGTATAACAAAACTGAAGAACACTGACCTATGATGACCTTGGGGATTCTGGCATTGAAAGTTCCCAGATGCTGCAACACGAGTCACACAATTTGAAAGGTAATTACTGGTCTGCTATTGAGCTTGGGTTGAGACTGCCTCAATGATTGTTGTTGTTAAGTGGCGTTGAGTCGATTCTGACCCATAGCCACCCTGTATAGGGTTACCAAGGAGAAGCTGGTGAGCTTGAACCACCTACCTTGCAGTTCAAACAACTTTGCAGCCTCACGCATTAGCCCACAGCGCCACACCAGGACTCCTGTGATAGAAGGACAAAAAATCATGAGACCTGAAATATCCATATTGTAGTGAATGATGTCAGAGAAACCTCAAATAAGGAAGTGGTATGCAGAGTTGTTGTTGTTAAGTGCCGTCGAGTCGGTTCCGACCCATAGCGACCCTGTACAGGGTTTCCGAGGGTGTAAATCCTTACGGGAGTAGAAAGCCTCATCTTTCTCCCGCGGAGCGACTGGTAGTTTCGAACCGCTGACCTTAAGGTTCCAATCCATAGCGACCCTTTATAGGGTTTCCGAGGGGCAGCTGATGAGCTTGAACCACTGGCCTTGCAGTTCAAAAGGCTTTGCAGTCTGGCGTATTAACCCACAATGCCACACCAGGACTCCACGGTATGCAGAGTAGTTCTATAATTAAATGGAAATGGTTCATACAAGAATAAAATGAAAATGGTGGAATGTGAGGGGTCAGCCACACCATTACCACAATCAGGTAGCCTCTTTTCCCATATTCCCTACCCTTGTACCATCTGAAAAACTGCCAGAAGCCTATGAATAACTTTCTGCTGACCAACAGAAGGCTGCTTTGTTCATTGGTGGCAGTGACAGTATATGAACAATGTTTGATGTGAAAGTTACTGGATTAAAACCCGCAGATGGAAAGATGCTAATTAAAGATAAGAACTGGTCAGTTTAACTGGCTGGTTGTATGCTATCTTCCTACTCATGGTAAAAGAATTGGATAATGATGAGAGTAAAACTGTTTGGATTTTTACTGATTCATAGCAGTGGCCAATGGTCTGAATATGTTGTTGTTGTTAAGTGCCATTGAGTCAGTTCTGACCCATAGTGACCCTGTACAGGGTTTATGAGGAGCAGCTGGTGAGCTTGAACTGCCAACCTTGAAGTTCAAATGGCTTTGCAGTCTGGTGTATTAACCCACAGCACCACACCAGGACCGTCAAATAGGCAGAAGAAAACTGGACTATTTAAGGAATACCTGTATGGGACAAGGGCCTATGGAAAGCACTCTTGGAATTCACAGTGCTCATCAGAATAAGACATGTCAATGTCTAACAGGAGAACCCTTTCTTGGACCAGAAGATGATTGGAAGCAGCAAGTAGACATGTTGGCATGCCCCTTTGAGATGATCAATTAGGTCCATGAAATGAACTGGCATGGGGTGCTGTAGCAATGCAGAGATAGACTGAATCTAGACCTCCCACTTGCACCTTCTGCATCACAAAATGCTAATAAATTCTCTATCTGCTAGCAGGAAATACAGCATTGTAGATAACTGTGGGACAAATTTTCCAGGGAGGAGATACTGCACATAGCTGGCAAGTAGATTATATTGGACTGAAGTCACCAGTAGTCTAATATGGCTACAAATGGGTTCTCACAGGAATAAATATTTACTCCGGACTAGACTTTGCATATCCCATAATGTCTTCAGATGTCAAAAAAAGATTCTGTACCAATTTGGGCCACCAAGCCATATTTCCTCAGATCAAGAAACATACTTTATAACACACTGAGTATAATAATGGATCAAGAAATATAATATTAAGTGGACATACCATGTTGCATGCCATCCTCAGAGTAATGGTTTGATAGACAATTGGAATGGGCAATTGAAACATTTGTTATCTAAAATGGGGGGAGATAAAGGCATAAAGGGCTGGTTCACATACCTTCATGAGTGTATACTTATACTCAACATGGTCAGGGCAAAAGGGAGGATCACTACGATATATTTCTACATTTTTGGAGGGATCTGGGAAGAGCAATGGAGGAGGATGCTAGTGAAATTATACGTTTCTTCCCCACATCTCTTGAAGTTGCTTTTTTTTTTCTGCAAGTGGCTGCAATTGAAAAACCAGGGATATAGATACAAGTACCAGACAAAAGGGGTAATACCTCAGGAAGGTATTATAACTATACCCCAGAAACTGTATGCAAGAATTAAAGAGGGCCTGATTAGATGGATTATATCTTCTGCCAATCTGGAAAAATTTAGATTGACAATGAATAGTATCATACCTCCCAGTGGTTGAGATAGCCCACTAGTCTTATACTTGTGTAATTCTATGAATCATGAAGGGGAGTGGACTGAGGGGGAAGTGTGTTTAAGATTACTATCAGCAATCTAGACTTGAACAGCAGTGCAACTTGATGTCCTTTCCCAAGGCAGAAAAGTTATGGTAAAAATAAAGATAAATGAAAGGAAGAAGAATACTTCCTGTAAGAGGACAGATTAGTCAGATACATTACACAGATCCTCTACAGTAGACATGAAAGATAAAATGAAACTGAAATAGATTAATATACTGGAACCCTGAACATCAGAGGAAGGGTTAGATAAATAGATTTAGTGCTTGTCTGGAGGACAAATGGAGCACCAATGTTGAATGATAGAGTATGACTGGTGAATGACCTGACAGATGTGGCGTGACCACACTGAACTTTGGTGAGCAGCTTTGGCAACAGCAGGTGGCCTGAAAGAATAGATTCACACAGGAGATGGGAAAGGTGTGATTTTTTTTTTTTTTCTCCCCAAGCCACTTTGAATTCCTTTGCCTCTGAAGGATAAGCACTCAACTGCAAAGTTGCTTTGAAACAAAAGGTTGGCAGGACAAACTCAGCAGCTGCTCCTTGGAAATCCTTTGCAGGTTTGCTGTGAGTCAGAACTGACTTGATGGCACTTAACAACAACAACAGCACCCTTGGTGACCAGAGGTGTGGCTAGTTTCAATCCTCATCCATCTCCAGTACATACCCTGCTCTCCAGGAGTTCAGAGTCACATGGTTCTGGGCTATGCCACTGTGATGGGGGGTGGGTGAGGGTGATAGAGGAGGGAGGGCAGTTGTGCCTCTTTGGTGTGCTTCTTTGGTTCCTGTATCCTGAAAGACTTGCCTTCAGACCTACAAAACTTGCAGAGCCACCAGACCAGCATTTAACCAGTCATCCTACTCCCAGCTACTCTGTGATCTTAACAGATATTGAAACCAGCTCCAGCTAGGGCCTCCAAAAACTACTTCTGGTTGAGTGCCCTGAACATATATAACACCAAGGCTGCCCTCAGAGTATTCTCCTCTCTGGGTACCATGACAACACTGTATGTTTCAGGTTTTGTTTTGGGGTTTGTGTTTTCCTTTTGTTGCTTCATTGTTTTGGTTTGTTTGTTCTTTTCCCTCCTTTTTTCCATTCCCTTGAATTAATCCTTTCTAGTTTCACTTGTGAACCTTAAGGTCAGCGGTTCGAAACTACCAGCTGCTCCGCGGGAGAAAGATCAGGCTTTCTACTCCCGTAGAGATTTACACCCTCGGAAACCCTGTACAGGGTCGCTATGGGTCGGAACCGACTCGACAGCACTTAACAACAACAACAGTTTCACTTTTGTTTTTTCTTCTTTCCTTCTGTTTCTCATTTCCCTTCTTCTTCTTTTTCTCCTCGTTTTGATCTTTCTTTACCACCCTGTACTCTCTTTCTCTTTTCGTCTTTCCCCTCCCTGGTTTTTCTAAGCTATTTTCTTTTATTTCTTTCTTTTATTTTTCTCTTGTATAGCTCCATCTCCCTGTCCCTCTTTTCTCTTTTTAGTTATTCTTAAGTATCTTTTTCTATTTCTTCCTTTATTTTATCTTTTCATTGTTGGTTCTTTGTTTGTTAATCCTATTTTTGTGTATGTGTGTGTGTGTGAAGAATTTTCTCTTTCACAAACAACAGGTGACAGCAACCGTATCCATAAACTTAAACAACAACTATAACCTGTGCAGTTCCACCGATTAGGCAAGAGCCAATACCAGATCCTATACTACCTGATTAACAATAATTAGCAGGTAAACCCATCCTAAACTGAGGTGCATGAATGGTGAACAAGATGATTGTACATGCTTCCATTCTATAGCTACACCCAGAAGAGACAATTGGCAAGAGAATAAGAACTTATCAACATATAAAATCAATTAAATACAAATATAAGAATTCCAAAATGCTCTGGAGACAAAAGACAATTTTTAGCTCACATGAAAAAACAAGAGAGAATGGCTCAAACAAATAACCAAGATACAGAGCCAGAAAACATTTCTGAAGAAGAAAGTAATGGAACTAACTGAAAAAGAATTCAAAAGGATGATATTTAGGTACCTTGAAAGGATTGACAGAAAGATTCAGGAAAACAAGGAGAACACAGAAAGAGAGCTTTAGAAGAATTCAGGAAAACACTACAATAACAAACAAACCAAGGAAATGCAAATTTTGAAATACAAAACCTCCAATTAGAAATCCAGAAGATTAATACTAAGATTTCAGAAATAGACAATGCATTGGAAGGTCGAAGGAGTAGATTTGAAGCAATGGAAGCCCAAATTAGTGAGCTGGAAGATAAATCTCGCAATACAAGTTTTTCAGAACAATAAGAAAAAAAATTGAAAAAAGCCTAAGAGTTATGTGGGACATGATGAAGAAGAACAACTTGCAGGTTATTGGAATTCCAGAATAGGAAGAGACAATAAAAAGTACAAAGAAAATTGTCAGAGTTCTTGGTAGAAAACTTCTCTATCATCATAAAAGATGAGAAGACAAGTATACAAGAAGCTTAACAAACCCCAAACAGGATAGATCTCAAAAGAAAATCATCAAGACATATTATAATCAAATTTTCCAAATCCAAAGATAAGGGTAGAATCCTGAGAGCAGCTCAGAAGAAACAAAAAGTTACTTACAAAAGAGAACCAGTAAGACTAAGGTCTGATTCCCCAGCAGAAACCATGCAGGCAAGAAGGCAATAGGGTGACATATACAAACTCTGAGAGATAGAAAAAAATGTCAACCAAGAATCATATACCCAGCAAAGTTGTCCCTCAAATATGATGGTGAAATTCAGACATTTCCTGATAACCAGAAATAAAAGGAACCAGAGCAACTTTACAATAAATGTTGTAAAGTTTTGGACTGAGAACCAACAACAGCAGACAACAATTTGAGATTAACATTAATAATACCACCTAAAACTCAATATAGAGATATAAGTATTTAAAGTAAAACAAACCTACAAGACTGGAAATTGGGAACCAGAGATAACAGTTTATAAAGAAGTCAACTATAAAACAAAACAAAGGGATAGTGTAGATACAGAATGCCCAAATAGCAAGGAAATCAAGTAGATTTCAAGATAAAAATGGGCTGTTTAAAGCAGGGAAAATTAATTAATTATAAGGTAACTTCAAAGAAAATTCATACCTCTATATATCAAAATAAAAAGGAAAATCAGAAAGATTTAGTAAACATTAATACAACAGAAATGAAAATTGAAAAGAAAACCCTCAAACAAAATGACTCAGCGCAGAATATTATGCGGAACAAAGCCAACAGCAGCACAAAAGCACAGCAAAATGACATCAGTTAATTCATGCATGTTGGTAATTACATTGAGTGTAGCAAATTGATTAAATGCTCAATCAGTAGAACAGAATGAGTAAGAAAATGTGCTGAGTACAAGAGATACATCAAAAAGATGGGGATAGCTTAATGCCTATCAATGGAAGTATGATTAAACAAACTTTGGTAGGCACACACAGTGGAATACTATGTTGTTGTTATGTGCTGTGGAGTCGGTTCCAACTCATAGAGACCCTGTACAGGGTTTCCGAGGCTGTAAATCTTTACGGGAGCAGAAAGCCTCATCTTTCTCCTGAGGAACAGCTGGTAGTTTCGAACTGCTGACCTTGCGGTTCACAGCTCAATTCGTATCCACTACGCTGCCAGAGTTCCTTATACTATGCAATATTAAAGAATAATCATGAATTTGTGCAATATCTTACAATATGAATGAACCTAGAGGATATTAAGCTGAGTGAAATTAGTCAATCACAAAAGAACAATTACTATATGAGATTCATGTTATAAAAAGTTAAGACAAGTTTTTCTTGATAAAAGAGACAATCTATGATCACTACAGGTGTAAGGGGAAGGGACACTTCACAGGCTAGAGGATAGACACATGTCAACCTGGATTACAGGGTAGGCAATATACAACTAAGTATATGATTTGTGAAATGTGAAACTGATGATCTGTAAACCTTTGCTCAGTTCACAATGAAAAGTTTTTAAAAATGAAAGGAAGGAGAAATAATAGATGAAGGTAAAAGAATGAATAAATGTGCTATGCAGTGGGGAAAAGCTAACATATTGCTGGTAGACTCAGAGCAAGGGAATAATCTTCTCTCAGTTAAAGATTGTCAGGAACCAGGAAAGTTGAAGATGAAACAAGCTTTTTAAGAACCTGACCAGATCAAATGGACATCAACAGCAAATCTGAATGCTGATACCTGAGTAACCTCACCCTAGGACACTGTACTGTTCTGAAAGATTAATTGTTAATGATTGTTTTGAGATTGAGAGAGCAAAGTTAATTCTGCACGTGTATGAAAAGAACAGTGGTTACAAAAGCCACGAGGTGGCCTGTGGTGTAGTGAATTATTTAATATATTGCTTATAGTTTTAGTCTTTGTAATGTGACTCTTTTCCTAATGTGTCTGTGTGAGAGAAGATGGGAGAAGTAGCTGAATGATTGACATGATTCAGCTGTGGATGTTAACAGAATTGATTTTGATTATAAAAACTTAAAACACTAGCATGGGTATAAAATAAGCCATTTTGGTTATGTGAATGGGCTGTGCACTCCTTTGCTTGACTAAGCAAATTCACCTCCATATGGCCTCCACATCTTGGGACTTGAGCTAGCAGTCTGGCCAGATTTGTTAGCTTCCACAGCCTTGTGAGTCAAGACCCTGATTCTGCAAAAGTGAGGAGAATCCTCCATACTGATGTTGGAACTGCAGACTTTGAACCTGACAACCTCCATAACTGTGATGATACACTTTCTTAACAGCCTTCGAGTTCTTTGAGCTGTTGCAGCAAACAGCAGAACCCTGGGACGTGGGCGAGAATACTGGGGGGAAGAGTAGTGCTCAATATCAGAAATTATGAAGTCGAACCAAGTCGACAGCACTTAATAACAACACACAGGATTTCTGAGGCTTGTAAATCTTTGGAGTCCTGGTGGAGCACTGTGGGATAAGGCATGGGACCTCAAGGTCAGTTTGAACCACAAGGTTGGAGGTTCAAACTCACCAGCCACTCCTTGGAAACCCTATACATGGTCACTATGAGTTGGAAACAACTCGAAGGCACATAATAACAATAATAACAACATAGCACTTTAGGAAAGTCAGACATTTGGGATGTCTTTAAGCTTTACCTCATAGGGTCCAGACTTGGGTTGATTTTTCTAAATAAATTGTTGCTGTAGTGGCACAAGGGCAAATATCTATCCATTATTCTGAGGTTAGATTACATCTGATCAGTCATCTTTTCTGGGGATGTGACCTATAGGAAATGGCATTTTGTTCTCAACTTTATTCCACAAATGAAACTTTACATTTCTTACATTGGCAGAGAGGATCAAGGAGATGGTGGAGATGGATTTTTAACATAGAATTTTACCCAGAAAGATGCCCGACAGAGAGTGCGCATGAGAGAAAATAAGTAAGAAAGAATTCATGAGATTATTGAGATATTTGGCAGTTCTCTTCTGGTTATTTTTCACACTTAAGTGCACATGAACATTTAATGTTTGTTCATTTAGATTGTGGTAATCCTAGCATTTCATGGTCTATTCCAAATGAAGAAACCATTGTATGAATTAAAATTATATACTTACTCTTTGGAATCACTTTACATACAACATTGCCCTCTTTGTTACAAGAACAAATATAAAATAATATATAAGGACGAGTGTACTTATTTTAGTTAATCAAGATTGAGTTTAGTCTCTTTAAAGTTGCAAGCTGAAATTTTATAGTTAAATTAGGTAAACAGATAATTTATTTCACTAAATCAGCCAGGTTTGTGGCTGACATAAATCTGATTTATCAAAGCAGTTCACCAATTTCCTTTTGATTACTTGATTTCCAAATTTGTTGGTAGGGGCCAGGGTTAAGAATCTGCATTATAATCTTATTTAGCAAAATTCAACCAATAAATTCAACCAATACTTCTTCCTATATAGTCTTCAAAGTGCATTCTTCAGACAAATAAAACAATGAAAAGAATAGTCAAAATACAGGTCAAACATCAATTAAAAGCAAATGTTAAAGTAGACATCTCTTAGCCAAGTACATTTATTTAAATAAGTTTTCCTCTCTAATTTAGTTTTCTCCTGAACATTGCTAAAATACACACACCCACATACACACACACACAATCAGTCTTTAGTAAGATTTTCTATTTGCTGTGATTGCGTGGTTCAATCCATTAGAAAGCCAGAAGTACATAACACTTCCCACACTCCACTCGAGGAATCACAATTTCACAGTTTGATTCCCAGCACTGCCTTGCAGGGTTGCTATCATAATGAGTTTCTGGCTCTAGATTCACAGGCAGAAGTCTCATGCTTTGGCTTCTCAGTGGGGAAGGAGAGAAACACTAGAGGAAACAGCAATTATTTCAATCTAGGGTATCACAAAAGTTACAGAATTTTCCCAAATATTCATATGCATGTTACTGAAGTAGTGTATTTGTTTCCATTTAAAATAATTATTTATTTCAAGAAGACTGGAGTATGTTTGTGCAGTCTAAAACATAAGACAAAGCAGTCTGAGAAGCTAAGGTAATGTACCTTATTTATTTAGAATATTATTTGGATTGGCGTTTTTCTTGTTGTTGTTGTTGTTTTTTCCTTTACCAGAACAAGTGACTAAATCCAAATGCTAATCAGGTATGAAATTTTTGATAAAATATTTTATTGCTTAAAGCTGAACAAATATTTCCATTACTAGTAAATAGTATGAAAATACACTAGTTTAAAGGATATAATCTCTTCGTATTCTGAGAAATATAGCACATTCAACTTATATGTTAGGGTATTTTTTAAAACCAAAGAATCTAATGTTACTTCAGCATGTGCTACTGTAGTGCCTGTTAGATAAATAACATCAGTGTCCTCACAATGGAAGAAATGAGGAGGTACAAGACCTGAAGAGAAAGTTTCAAAGGTCAGATTGAGAAGACAAAATCAAATATTACAAAAAAATATGCAAAGATCTGATGTCAGAAAACCAAAACAGAAAAACTCACTCAGCATTTCTCAAGCTGGGGGAACTGAAGAAAAAAATTCAAGACTCAACTTTTGTTATTGAAGGATTCTCTGGGCAAATTATTGAATGATGCCAAAAGCTTCAAAAGAAGGTGGAAGGAATACACAAAGTCACTCTACCAAAAGGAAATGGTTCATGTTCAACCATTTCAAGAGGTAGCATATGATCAAGAGCCAATGATACTGAAGGAAGAAGTCCAAGCTACATTGAAGGAATTGGCAAAGAACAAGGCATCAGGAATTGATGAAATCAAAATTGAAATCTTTCAAGAAAGTGAGGCAGCATAGGAGGCACGCACTCATCTCTGCCAAGAAATTTGGAAGACAACTATCTGGCCAACTAATTGGAAGAGATCCATATTTGTGCCCATTCCAAAGAAAGGTGACCCAATGGAATGAGGAAATCATCAGACAATCTCTTTGATATTCCATGAGAGTAAAGTTTTACTAAAGGCAATACAGAAATGGCTGCAAGCATTCATTGACAGAGAACTTCCAGAGTTTCAAGCTGGATTCAGAAGAGGCCGTGGAACAAGGGATATCATTGCAGACGTGCGATGGATCTTGGCTGAAAGCAGAGAATATCAGAAAGATGTTTCCCTGTGCTTTATTGACTATGCAATGGCTTTTGATTGTGTGGATCATGACAAACTATGGACAACATTGTGAAGTATGAGTATTCCAGAACATTTAATTGTGCTCATGAGGAATCTGTATATGAACCAAGAGGCAGTTGTTCTTGGAACACCTTGGAACTTGGAAACACCAAATGAATTAAAATTAAGAAAAATGTGAGGTTGGCCCAGGACTGGGCAGTGTTTCATTCTGCTGTGCGTAGGGTCCCTATGAGTCAGTACCAACTCGATGGCACTAACAACAACAGCAACCTCACAAGCACTCTTTCCTACCAGAGGCAATGCTATATGTAAGAAAATTATATATTGTCCTAGGAGTCAGCTAAATTTATGGACACACTATAGCTCCTTTACTTACTACTTAAGTGTCCTTGGGTACATGTCTTAATCTTTATATCTCTCCCTATTAGTGTTATTGTTGTTACTAAGTGTCATCTAGTGAGTTTCAACTCACAGTGACCCTGTATAGTTCATCTAAGGAGCATCTTAACTACCTCCTTGCAGTTAGCAGCCCAGTGCTTATGTTACAGTGCTACATCAGTAGTGCAACTCTTTATAGTAAGATTGTGAAAATGACCTTGAAAAAAATCATTGAAAAGACCTATGACAATGTATAGAGAGTATCTATCATAATGGTCGAATAAAGTAGAGACTCAAGTACTAGTAGCTAGCATGTTGCTGTGGGTTAATGTGCCACACTGCAAGGTCATTTTAAACTTCAAGGTCGCTGGTTCAAGCTCACCAGCTGCTCCTCAGAAACCCTATACAGGGTGGCTATGGGTTGGAACCAACTCAAAGGCACTTAACAACAACAACATTATTATTCTAAGGATCCCTGGTGACACAATGGTTAAAGTCTCAGCTGGGAATAAAACACCACCACTGAAAACTTTTTCATACACTGTAACTGAGAGTTAAGAGACAAGTGTAACTTCAGGGAGAATTTACTGTTCTACCAAACCAAACCCATTGCCATAGAATCAATTCGGACTCATAATGACTCTGCATAGGATTTCTGAGGCTATAAATCCTGAAGGGAGCAGAAGGCCTCATCTTTCTCTTGTGGAGTGACTTGTGGGTTTGCACTGCCAACCTTTTGGTTCACAGTCTAGTGCTTATCCCATAGCACCACCAGGGCTCCTTTATTATTCTACAGAGTGATGTAAATCTTGGCCTTAACTACTATGGGAAAAGAGAACTAAAAACTGAAGGGAATGAAGGGAATTACTACAACCTCCTCACATGTCTTGAAGAAAAAGGCCATAAGAATGTTTATTTAGTGGAGACAAACTGTTATCCAATATCTAGTTAATAGTACTTACAGTCTTTGGATTGCACAGATTTAATGGTTGAGATAGTTCCTTGAATCACCATTTTTTTGAGATAGTAAAATATACATTGTGTGAACAAATAGGCAGTTTGAGGAAGAAAAGTAAAACATTAAATTTAGGATGGTCTGTTTCTTGATGTAGTAGGCAGAATTCTGAGCATGCCCGACATATCCTCTCTCCTGGAGTAGTTACGACCTGTAAGTGGCTAGAACCTGTCAGTAGTATGTTTGTCACTACTTTGATTAAGTCACATTATATGACAATGGTGAAGGGATTTTGCAGATGGAATTTAGGTCCTAAATCAGTTGTTTCTGAATTGATCAGAAGAGAGATAATCTTTGGTGGGCCTAATCTTTATCAAGTGAGACTTTAAAAACTGGGGGGAGGAAGGGGAAGTTTAGGGGGTGGGTTTCTGGGATATACCCTTTGGGTGGTTGATGGAAGGGATTGGAACCATGGCAGTGAGATGATATACAATGGAATTAATGTAAAATTAATGTAAAACATGGAAGTTCTCCCATGTAAACTATCATATAATTCACAATAAAACATTAAAAAACAAAACAAAAAAAAGAGACTGGATACTTTCTGATGTTGGAGACATTTGAAGTAACAGAGATGATCTTCTGTTTGTCTTGAAGAAGCAGGTTTTCTTGTCATGGAGAGGACTGCATGGGTGGAATGGTGGGAGATATTATGAGCTGAGAAGAGGCTCCAGCTGATAGTAAGAAAACAGGGATCTCAGTCTTGCAACTTCAATCAGGTGAATTCTGCCAACAAACACTATGCCTTGGAGAGAACCTGAGTCTCAGATGATGTAACAGGCTAAACAAGACCTTGATTTCACCCTGTGAGACTCTGAGTTGAGGACTTGGTTAACTAGTGCTCATGCTTATGAAAATTATGAGATAATAAATTTATATATTTTTAAGCCATAGAAAACTAATATACCTAGCTAAGAAAAATTTTTGCATTCATTATTCTCAGCTTTCCTTCTTAAAGTTAATTATTTCACTTGGAGGTGTTCTTGAGTCCATCCTGTATCTTTAAGTCTACTCTATACTCATGTCTCTAATGAGCATTTAACCATGTCAGGCGTCTTCCCTTAAAGCAACATTGTATGCATTACATGCCCCCCTTCAATTATTTCCCTAATCTATCTGTAATAATTAAGATTCTGTGTATCAACTTGGCTGCCCAGGATTTTCAAAGGTTTAGCAGCTAAGGTGTAGTAATGATCTCCATGAAGAGATCTAATATGATATAATCATCCCCATAATATCATTAGCTCTGATCTGATGTAATTATCCTTTGTGTTGTATATTATGATTTATATGATGCTAAGGAGCTCTGGTAGCGTAGTGGTTACGAATCGGGCTGCGAACCTTAAGGTCAGCGGTTCAAAACTACCAGCCGCTCTGTGGGAGAAAGATGAGGCTTTCTACTCCCGTAAGGATTTACACCCTCGGAAACCCTGTACAGGGTCGCTATGGGTCGGAACCGACTCGACGGCACTTAACAACAACAACTGAGCCAGATACACTTTACCAGATTAATTTATATCATAAATCAATCTCTTTTGAGATATAAAAGAAATAAAACTAGCTAGCAAAGCTCAGAGGGTTCTACTAACACCAAGAAAGAAAAGTTGGGAATGGAGTGTGTCCTTTGGACCTGGGATTCATGCAGGTTCATGAAGCTACTAGCTCCAGAGACAGTATAGGGGTTACAAGTTGGGCTTCTAACCATAAGGTCAGCAATTAGAATCTACAAGATGCTTTGTGGGAGAAAGATGAAGTTTTCTGCTTTAGTAAAAATTTACAGCCTCAGGAAACCTATACAGGCTTGCTATGAGTTGGAATCACTACCAGTTCGAGGGGAAGACTGATATCAAGAAAGTGGAGCTCTCCAAGGAATGATGGGCATACAGATAGATGCTAAAAGCAGACAAGGACCTTTCTCTAGAGCTAGTGCTCTGAATTCAGACTTATAGCCTCATAAATTGGGAGAGAATACATTTCTGTATTGCTAACTTGTGGTTATTTCTGTTACAGTAGCACTAGATAACTAAGGCACTATCTAAAAAGAATGGCTTAAAATTTTGTTCTCAAATTAACCTTCTTTCTTATTGACTGCAACTGGTGTGATCCCACCAATCCATGGACATATTTTGCCATGTTTGTCCATAACTTCATTGATAATCACTACAACCTCAATGGATACTTCTCAGTACTTTTATTGACCTTTTAGTAGCATTCACGCTCTTGACCACGTTTTCTCTCTTCAGAACATTTCCTTTAGCTTCCATCATATTTTACTACCTTAATTTTCCTGTTTTGTATTTGACATTGGTATTACCCAAGACTCTGTTCTATGCTTTCATCTTTTTATTTGGTCTAAATACAGTTCCTGAACAATTTCACCCACTACTTTAATTTCAACTGCCATATACTAGTACATGCTAGTCCACAATCTCTAGGCCGTCTCTTCTTTCTGGTTATCAAATCTGTATATCTGTTGCCTATCACTGTCTCCATTTGGATTCCACACAGGTTTCATTAATTCTATTCAAATCTTTTATTGGTCTTTATCCTTTTATTCTCTATTTAGTGACTAAAGTCACTATCTTCTTATTTAGCCAGTCTAAAGAGGTTGGTATTGTCTTAGTGTTTAACAAGCTACACATACCTTTTGTTGTTGCTGTTGTTAAGTGCCGTTGAGTTGGTTCTGACTCATAGTGACCCTGTATAGGGTTTCCGAGGAGCAACTGGTAGGTTTGGACTGCTGACCTTGTGGTTCAGAATCCAGTGCTGATCCTACAGCGGCACATCAGGAGTAAACACACACTTTTTATCATCCAGTATTTCCCTGATAATTTATTTCCTTATCTTTCCTACCTCCTTTCTTACTTCTACTCACAGCTCTTTCAGCACTCCAGCCACAGCATTTGCCTCCAAATCAAACATGCCATCTCTTCTATTTGGGAAATTTATCTCTATCTGCTTTTGGTCTTTTATTTGATCCAGTTACACCTTGCAATCAGATTGAAGAAGTCTCTGATTCATCAAAAATGTCCTGAACTATCCAACTGTGATGAAATTGAACAAATGCCATTTTTACTCTCTTCTTGTTCTTAAATGCCATAGAGTCAGTTCCAACTCATAGCAGCCCTGTATAGGGTTTCTGAGGAACAGATGGTAAGCTTGAACCACTGATCTTGTGGTTCAAACCAATCTTGCAATCAGCATATTAACCCACAAGACTGCTTTATTCTCTTAGTAACATCCATTACTGCTTCACTTTCACTATTGACACTTCTGATTTTAGCACAATATAAGTATTTTGAGAAAAAGTGACAGATTATTCAAACTACAGACACATTTTATCATGCTATTAACATGTACTAATAACTATATGGAGTCCTGATATGGCACTTCAGGATAATGCACTGGACTGCAAGTTCAGTTCGAGCCACAAAATTGGCGGTTCAAACCCACCAGCTGCTCCTCAGAAACCCTATATAGCATTGCTTTGTAACTTTATCTATAGTAATCTATTTTCAGTCCTGTAGGTTTGTTTTATTTTTAGTATTTCTATATATGGTTTGAGTTTTAGGTAGTATTGCCATATATGATTGTTGTCTACTATTGTTGCCTTTGTCCAAAGAACTCCTTTTAGTACTTTTTGTAAGGTTGGTCTGGCTTTTGCAAATTTGTTAAAATCCTGTGTGTCTGAAAATGACCTAATTTCACCATCTTATTTGATGGACAATTGATGGGTATATCGTTTTCGGTTGGCAATTATTTTCTTTCAGAATTTTATATATCTCATTACATTATATACTTGTCTGTGTAGTTTCTGATAAGAAATCAGAGTTAATTCTATTAGTTCTCTTTTATAGACAGCATTTTTTTTTTTTTTTTTAAGTTGCTGTCAGGATTCTTTCCTGTTTTGGTTTTGAATAGTTTAATTATAATATAAAATACTTACTTAAAGACAGCAGCCTTCAATATGGATTGTATTTCAATATAAATAAAACAAAAATCCTCATTATAGGACCAATAAAACAATATCCATATAAATAGAGGAAAGATTGAAATTGTCAACGACTTCATTTTGCTCGGATCAACCATGAACACTCATGGAAGACATCAGATATCAAACGACATACTGCATTAGGTAAATCTGCTGCACAAGATCTCTTTAAGGTATTGAAGACCAAAGATGTTAGTCTTCAACTTTTTAATAAGTTGAAGTTCTATTTTAGTTTTATTCATTTTTTTCCTTTTTAAATTTTTCTTTCTCTTTTCTCCTCTCTTATTGTTTTTGCTTCTTTGTTTTATATATCTGAATGTAGATTCAGCAATGACTATTTCTCTTCTCTGATGTAAAATAATTCTTCCTCAATAAAGTAAATTTGTGCTTCCCTAGAGTTAGAGTGATTTAAAATAAACTAAATTTTACTTGAATCTTTACACTTTTCTGAAAATGTCAAAGTTTTAAATTGTGGATCTTTGTACAGGATTTGTTAAATCTTTACTTACTTCCAGATTGTGCTTTGAGCAACAAAACACATATGCTTAAAATTGAGCTCACTTGAAGAATTCTGAAAGAAATGTTATTCAGAACATCTCTGAAATAGGTCATTATGTTCAACATATCTATCTGTAAAGAAACAAATTTCTAACCCTTACCAGTGAATGAAATAAATACAAGTTGGTGAATTCCCTTTATAAAGAAGAGTGGCAGTGTACATAGAGGTAAATATGGTATCAGGACTATTTTAATATATTGGTAGAGTAATTTCAGCAGAGGTAGTTATGAAAGGTCATTACACTTATTAGCTTTTTTTTTTTTTTTTTAAATAATTGCCCATAAAATACTAAACTGAATACATTTAATTTTACATAATTTGGAGATAGCTCTTTGATTCGGAACATGCTGATTTCTGCTGAAATGTTACTGTTGAAAACTGAATGTAAAATTTTTGAGGGGCCACATGCTTGAGTATCTATTTTTTAAATTTTCATGACAGCTATTACACTGTACTGAGCATGCAGGATCAATGTCTCTATTGAGGCATGTAATTACCTCTGATGAATTAGCACCCTGCCTGTGGTGCCAAGTAATGGCAAAGATAAGCAATGTTAATAAGAAAGGGTTGGCAAGCTGAAGCTATCCAAGGGAGATACCTGGAAGGTTCGTAGGATCAAATGTACTTACCACTGGTAGTCACACAAAAGAACTTTACAAGGAATTCTTCGGTAATCTCCAAAGTGTCCATGTTAGGAAAAATAAAATAACTGATTTTTCATTTAAAATAAAAATATTATTTCATTGATGGTTTGGGTGTTTCACTCTTCCAAAACTGTTTCTCATCTAACCTTTCATTTTATCTGCTATCTCCATTATTTGACCTGCACCTTGCAATTAAGGTATTATTTTCAGAAGGCTATGTGCAGTCCTGGTGTGGCATTATAGGATAAATATTGGACTGCTAACAGCAATCAAGATGTATTGCTCATTACTGGTGATTGGAATGCAAAAGTAGGGAGCAAAGAGGAGGTTGGAAAATTTGGACTTGGTGATAGAAATGATGCTGGAGAATGAATGATAGATTTCTGCAAGACAAATTATTTGTTTATTTCAAATACTTCTTTAGACAGCATAACAGACGACTATACACATGGACCTCGCCAGATGGAACACATAGAAATCAAATTGACTACATCTGTGGAAGGAGAAGATGGAAAAGCTCCATTTCATCAGTGAAGACAAGGCCCAGGGGCAGACTGTGGAACAGACCATCAATTACTGATATGCAAATTCAAACTGAA
>NW_006408586.1:12619349-12622829 GCF_000296735.1 Chrysochloris asiatica
TGAGTCTTAGTCTTGGAAGGGGGTTTGCAATGAGGGGACCCGACCATTTGCCTTGATGTTTCTTGGACCATACATATTATTTTTGATGTATCACTTTATATTAAATTTCTATATTGAGAAGAATCACCAGAAATGTTTATTAAAATACTACTTTCTAGGGAATTCTTAAGAGATTTTGATTTTCTGGATTTAGGATGGGACTCTGACATTTGCATTTTTATCAAGGATTTAAGTAATTTAAATCATTAGGACAGACTAGCGATTGCTGTTTTTAAAGTAAGATCCAGAAAAAAGGATGTTAAATCATTCATGCCTAACTAAGAGTATAGATCAGTGTTCTCAACCTTGTTTGTTCATTAGAAACTCTGGTGATCTCCTAAAATCTTGATGGTGAACCAGACCCATTAAATCAAAATCTCCACCCTGCATGTCAGGATGAGCAATTAGGGAATCACATCATAAGAGAGTACACTAGCAATATTAAATAGTTTTAGAGAATTTTATCAGAATTCAAAGTGAAAAATGAGGAAGATAAGCATATGAAAAAAATGAATACTTTTCAAAGTGATTTGAAATGTTATTTGAAATCAATAAAGAAAAACAAAGAAGGTGCAATACATTTGGATTATGGTATTGGAAAAGAATATTGAGTATACCATGGACTGTTAGAATAATAAATAAATCTGTCTTGAAGGAAGGCCAGCCAGAATGCTTCTTAGAAGAGCGGATGGTGAGTTTCATGCACTTTGAATGTGTTATCAGAAACACCTGTCCATGGAGAAGGACAGTATGCTTGGTAGAGGGTCAGTGAAAAAGAGAAAAACACTCAAAGAGATACACTGACTCAGTGTCTCCAACAATGGACTCCAACATGTTAATTGTTGTGAGGCCTAGCACAGGACCAAAAACTGCTTTGTTTTGTTGTACACAGAGTTGCCATGAGCTGGAAGACACTCATTGGTATCTAAAAATGATTAAATTTTTACAGACAGAATTATTACCTATTCATTGAGATAACATGACCAAGACATTTATTGAATTAGGACTCTAAGGCAGAGATCTTAAAATCTGGGTGTATATCAAAATCACTTCAAGGGCTGGTTAAGATTTAGATTGATTGGTCCCACCACTATACTTAATGATTCAATGGCTCTGAAATGGAGTCTAAATTTTTGCATTTCTAACAAGTTCCAGGTGAAGCTGATACTGTTGGCTCATGGAACACACTTTGAGAACCAATGTTCTAAGGGAACACAAAGTAATGATAAAAGATTTTGAAGAGGATTCAGGCAAGACCATATTAGAATGGGCCTGGGCCCTGAACAGAAAAAAATGTAATGTTGATGATAGCTCATGGAGGAGGTAATGACAATAATAGCTAACCCTTATAAAATGACCACTATGTGTCATATATATATATATATATATATATATATATGACACATAGAGAGAGAGAGAGAGAGAGAGAGAGAGAGAGAGAGAGAGAGAGTCATTAAATCCTTACAATATTTCTACATCATAGATGCGCTGTCATTGTTTCTAGTGTTTAGCTGCAGAAGTTGAGGCACAGGGAGGTTAAAAAATGTGCCCAACTTTTAATACTGAAGATCAAGAAAATAGAAAAGATTTCTTCAAAGGAGAGATGCTTGTAGCCTACCCAGACCTCCCTTACTTAATCTCTTTTACCATTCTTCAGACGGAAAATCCAAATTTTAGGGAAATAAGAATATGGACCTGAAATAAAAATGAAAGTAAAAGGAAAGAGGACAATCTTCTTTAAGAATGGTCTTATATATGTTAAAGATGTGTGAGAGGTAAATACGAATAAATCACCAGAGGCATATCTCACCACTTCCAAAAAAGATGTAGTAGCACAAAGAAATACTATTCCAGGACTGAAGCACTCACATTCTGAGTAATGGCCATGTCAAGTTTGCATAACACACAAATTGTGATCTGCAGACAGTTGGAGTCCAGGCTTTGACAACATATGAGTTTATGAATTTCAAGTAATTCATGCAATTTATGAATCTGTAATGGTGACTTTTAATAAAAAAAAAAATTCTCAAATTGATTTTCTTTAATCCATCCATCAAATATTTACCTACCATATGCTAGGCTGGGTGTTGGTGGTGCTGGAGGATAAACACTGGATTGCTCATCACAAAGATATCAGTTCAAATCTACCTGTCTCTCATCAGGAGAAAGATGAGGCTTTCTAGCAACAAATACAACAGCGAGACATGCAAGCAAGAAGTCCTGGTGGCACAATGATTAAGTGCTTTCCTGCTAACTGAAAGGTCTGTGATCTGAACTCATCAGCTATTCTGCAGGAGAAAAGATATGGTGGTCTGCTCTCATAATAATTATGGCTTAGGAAACCCCAAAGGGTAGGTCTGCCCTTTCATGTGGATTGTAATGAACTCAAATTTACTTGATGGCTTAACAACAATGCTATGCTAGACATTCTTGGCAGTATATAGTTAACAGGGAAAAAAGAGAGAAAGCATTCCTATTCTTATTTTTACATTTTACTGAGGGGAGAGATCATAAACAAAACAAGTGTTGTATGTTAGATGAAGTGAAATGTTTTGGAGGAAAATAAAGCCGGATAATGGGGATACATTAGGCTGGCAGTTTGGGAATTCTGTGTGAAAAGATAGATGAGGTAAACTATTGCTTATATAAAGTAGTCAAGGATATGCTCTTTGATAAATTGGTAGTTGAAAAATAATTGGAATGAAATGAATTGTGAAGGAAAGAACTTACCAGATCCTTAGAATTAGTCACCTTGTTTCACAAAATAGTTCACAGATGTTCATGTCATGCATGGAGAGAACTAATAATACATCTCCTTTGCATCCAAAGAGATTACAAAAGTAGTAAGAGATCAATATCAACAGCCAAAAACCTGTCCAAAGATGATTTTAGGCAGAGTTTCCTGAGGACAAGGCTTCTACATTTGGCAAGTGTACTGTATGGGTTCCCTTCTAATATAAATCCCTGTGGACTACATTCGGATTTTAATTGGATTTGATACACATTTTATTCTATGCATTGTTCATTCCATAAAAGAAGAAAATAGATAAAAGTTCTGAACAACAAATGCTGTATCAATTTGGACCAATAGAATACACATTTTACTGCTACTAAAGTGTAAAGGATGGAAAAGTGCCATATCATCATCCAAAGGGGCAGACTGTGGTACTATCAATTGTTTATCAATTCAGGCTGCATCTGAAGAAAATGAAAACAAGTCAACGAGAGCCAGAATATGGTCTTGAATATATCACTCCTGAACTTAAGATCATCTGAAAAACAGATTTGATGCATTAGACACTAAAGTCGCAAGACCAGTAGAGTTGTAGGATGACATCAAGAGCATCATACAAGAAGAAAGCAAAAGGTCATTAAGAAGACAAGAAAGAAGGAAAAGACTAAAATGGATGTCAGAAGAGACTCTGAAACTTGTTCTTCAGC
>NW_006408586.1:12624079-12628534 GCF_000296735.1 Chrysochloris asiatica
GGCCTCTTCTGAATCCAGCTTGAACCTCTGGAAGTTCTCTGTCAATGTATGACTGTAGCCGTTTCTGTATTACCTTGAGCAAAACTTTGCTTGCGAAGTGCAAGAGTGGAACATAAATTTCAAAAGTCAGCTTGAGAAGACAAAGCCAAATATTATAATGTAATGTGCAAAGATGTGGAGTAGGGAACCAAAAAGGAAGAACACACTCAATATTTCTCAAGCTCAGGAAACTGAAGAAAAACTTTCAGCTCTACTTGTGGTATTGAAAGATTCTTTGGGCAAATTATTGAATGATACAGAAAGTATCCAAAGAAGATGTAAGGAATTCCCAGAGTCACTGTATCAGGAAGAAATGGCTGAAGCTCAATCATTTCAAGAAGTAGCATAGGATCAAGAGCCAATAATTTGGACGGAAGAAGTCTGAGATGCATTGAAAGCTTTGGCAAAGAACAAGGCACTGGGAACTGATGGAATACAAATTGAAATCTTTCAATAAAATGATGCAACACTGGAGACACTAATTTGTGCCAAGAAATTTGGAAAACATCTACCTGGTCAACTATGGAAAAGGTCCATATGTGTGCTGATTCCAAAGAGATTTGACCTAGCAAAATTCATAAGTCATTGCACAATATCATTGATATCACATACGAGTGAGTTTTACTAAAGGTATTACAAAAATGACTGTAGTCATACATTGCCAGAGAACTTCCAGAGGTTCAAGCTTGTTTCATAACAGGTTGTGAAATGAGGGATACCATTACTGATGTGTAATGGATCTTGGTTGAAAGCAGAGATGTTACCCGGAATGAATTGACTACGAAAAGCCTTTCAACTGTGTGGATCATGACAAGTTATGGACAACATTGCAAAGTATGTGTATTCCAGAACACTTAATTGTGCTCATGAGGAATCTGTACATAGATCAAGAGGCAGTTGTTCGAACAGAACATGGGAATACTGAATGGTTTTAAATTAAGAGAGGTGTGCAACAGGGTTGTATTCTTTCATCATATGTATTCAATCTATATGCTGAGCAAATAATCTGAGAAGCAGGATTATATGAAGAAACACATGGCATCAGGATTGGAGGAAGACTCATTAACTACCTATGATATGCAGATGATACAATTTGCTCAGTGAAATTGAAGAGGACTTAAAATACTTACTGAAGAAGCTCAAATGCCTTCAGCATGGGTTGCATCTCGATGTAAAGAGAACAAAAATTCTGCCCACTGGACCAATGAACAACATTCATATAAATGGAGTTGTCAAAGCCTTCATTTTGCTCAGATCAACCATCAGCACTCATGGAAGCAGCAGCCAAGAAATCAAACAACTTATTGCATTGGGCAAATATGCTGCACAAGATCCTTTTAAAGTGTTGAAGAGTGAAGAGGTCAGTTTGAGGATTAAGATGTGACTTACCCAAACCATGGTACTTTTGGCAACCTGATATGCATGTGAAAGTTGTGCAGTGAATGAGGAAGACTATAGAAGAATGATGCATTTGCATTCTAGTGTTGGGTGAGAATATTAAAAGTACCATGGACTGTCCAAAGAACAAACACATCTGTGATGGAAGAAGTACAGCCAGAGTGCTCTAGGATGCTAGGATGGTCAGACTTCATCACTCATACTTTGGTCATATTATCAAGTTGGATCAGTCACTGGAGAAGGATGTCATATTTGGTAAATTGGAGGGTCAGAGAAAAAGAGAAAGACCCCCAATGAGATGGGGTGACACAGTGTTGGCAGCAATGGGCTCAGGCATAGCAACGATTGTGAGGTTGGCCCAGGACCAGGCGTTTTTCATTCTGTTGTGCATAGGGTTGCTATTAGTCAGTACTGACTTAATGGCACCTAATAACAAAACAACATGATGAAAGAAAGAAAGTATGACATCCTTTGTGGTCTTCAGAACTGTGGTCTCATTAAAAATTAAAATGGGAAATTAATACATTTTTAATTTAAAATAGATATAAGGAAAGTTTTGAAAGGCTAGTTTTGTCAATTAAATATACAGACTATGAAGAAAATTACGTGTGAATCACATTTTTATCCTGATCTAGTTATCCTAGGATTAGGATTGAATTTACATATGTCAACACAAGAAGAGGACTCCTGGTGTGGTGCTGTGGGTTAATGTACTGGATTACAAAGTTGGTTTGAACCGCAAAGTTGGCAATTCAAGCTCACCAGCTGCTTGGAGACCCTGTACAGGGTTCTTATGGGTCAGAACCGACTTGATGGCACATAACAACAACAACAACAACAACAATGTTATTATATAAAATAGAGGACAATGTTATTATATAAGAATATCAATACTATTAAATTTAGCTGTGCGCATTCCTAAAGGTATTTTGGGAATGAGTCACAACTTCATGCTATGCAGCCCAATTAAGTTTAAATGTGAATGCAGCTCCATTAGTTATTAATAAATATAGTTTATGATTCTTTACTTGAAAAATTCTATTTATTAGAAATATAACATAGGGGAGTCATGGGCATTTGCTGTTACTGTTTGCTTCATGGATAAGCACTATAGTCAAGCTAGAGAACCTACTTTGGAGGGAAAGGCGTGGGTAAATTTGGTACTAAATGGAAAGGCAGAGATAATGGCAGAAAGAAAGGAAGGACACTAAGAAAGGGAAGAAATTATTCTGCTTTCAAGAGAGAGATTCAGAGCAAGAAGATAGTTGTTGTTATTGTCATTGTTAGGTACAGCTGAGTCTATAGCAACCTGATTCACAACAGAATGAAATACTGCCTAGTCTTGTTCTGTCCTCACAATTGTTATTTTATTTACACCCAATATTTCAGCCACTGTGTAAACCCATCTTGCTGAAGGTCTTCTTTTGTGCTTACCCTCTACTTTTCCAAGCATGATATCCTTCTTCAGGGACTGGGCACTCCTGGTAATATGTTCAAAGTATGAGAGAAGAGGTCTTATCATCTGACCATCTAAGGGATATTTTGGCTGTACTTCTTCCAACACAGATTTGCTTGTTCTTCTGGCAATTCATAATATTCAATATTCTGCTCCAACATCATAACTCAAATGTATCAATTCTTCTATTATCTTCCTTGTTTGTTGTCCAACTTTCTTCCAACCCATAGTGACCCTGTACAGGGTTTCCAAGGAGCAGCTGGTGAGTTTGAACCACCATACTTATAGCTCAAACTGACCTTGTGGTTGAGTGCTCGTCCTACAATACCACACCAGGACTCCAGTTAGTTTCTGTCCAATTAACTCTGACTCACAGTGAGTGGAAAAATATTGCTCTGTCCTGCACCACCCTCATAATAGTATGCTTGAGTTCAATATTGCAGCCTCTGTGTCACTCCATTTTGTTAAGGGTCTTCCTCTTTTTCTGCTGACCCTCTACTTTAATGATGACCTTATCCTGATAACATGTTCAATGGAAGTGAGACAAAATCTTGCCATGCTTGGTTCTAATGAACCTTCATAATAGATTTATTTGTTCTTCTGAATGTCTGTGGTAATTCAATATTAGTAGTCTTAGAAATAGCTCTCAAAATTCACATTTATTAGAGGAGATGTTGGGTATACTTGACCTTTTATTATGCAGAAAATGAAAGTGCTTTCTTCCTAAAAAGTGCACTTCATAATTTTCTTAAAAGAAATGATGCAATTCTCTCTTTTGATTAGGCTGCCTGTATGGTGACAGGAACTAAAATTTGGCTTACATATTGTAGACTTGATTTACCCTTCACTTTAGATTTAGTTTTTATTAGTTTGTTTCTTTTTCTAGTACACTCATGAAAATACCACAATACATTTTACAGAGAGTAGGCTACCAGTCCATAAAACAAGTTTAAATAAAATGAATATCATCCAGATTCAATTCTATCATGCCAATGAAATTATATTAATGACCTTGAGTGTCTTTATTAGTGTGGGAGTCTAGTGGCTCTATAGGATAAGTATTGGACTTATAAGTATTGTACTTTCAAGGCCCGAGGTTTGAGCCCACCAGCCTTTCCTGAAAAGATGAGGTTTTTGCTCCCTGCAAAGGTGTTGTTGTTGTAGTTGTTGTTACGTGCCGTCAAGTTGGTACTGACTCATAGCAATCCTATGCACAACAGAATGAAACACTGACTGATCCTGGACCAGTCTCACAATTGTTCCCATGCTTGAGCTCATTGATACTGCTACTTTGCCAATCCATCTTGCTTGAGGCCTTCCTCTTTTTCTCTGACCCTCCACCTTACCAAACATGATATCCTTCTCCAGCAACTGGCCCTTCCTGAATACATCTGAAGTATGAAAGACGAAGTTTGGCCATCCTGGTCTCCAAGGAGCACTCTGGCAAAGGTTTACAGCCTCATAAACCCTATTCAGGGTCACTAAGGAGCTCTGGTAGCATAGTGGTTACGAATTGGGTTGCGAACCTTACGGTCAGCGGTTCGAAACTACCAGCCGCTCCG
>NW_006408586.1:12629614-12630661 GCF_000296735.1 Chrysochloris asiatica
TCTTCCTCTAGTAGAGTTCTGATTATCAAGCCATCAAGGCTAGGTCAAATGGGTACTGTATACAAGTTTGGGTTTTATTATTCATCTCCCCTCACTTTATATCAGCTGGATGCTTCACTCTCAGCTCTAGCCTTCTGTGGCTATGTCCTTGTCCATGGGCTCAAGTGTCGCCAGGTCTCACTACACTTTGGAGCAACCAGCCCTTCCTCTTCTTTCTCTCATCTCCAGGTCAGTGGGACTCAATGGACTGTGGTTGAGCTCAGCCCATTTCTTCATTGATGCCTTTCTGCCTCTTCCACTCACCAGTAGACCAATGTGGTCGCTAGCAAGCTTACATACCTGTTCTTGTGTTCCCTTTGAGTTTCAGTCTTAGAAGGGAGTTTTTCCTGAATGAGCTTTATTGCTTGCCTTGATGGCTTCCTGACAAAAAACTTGCTTATTTTTGTTGTAGCCAGTCATGCTGACATTTTTTATTTTGGATTTTTCCTGATGATCTTTCTTTGAAGATGTATGTTCTGTTGCTCTAGCTGTTTCAGGTGGTCTGCTTGTCCTTGCTAGTGGGACTGTCCCACCTCAGAAGGTGCTGGATGGAACTCAGGAGTCCACCTTTTGTTCTATAGTCTGCGAAGAATTTGCAAGAAGTATATTTCACTGGGCAAGTTCTAGATCCCCTTTTAGGCATTTCAATCAGTTATAGGCTGAAGATGGGCTTACAAGTTTTCTGTAATCATGTTTCCCAACATTCTTTTCTATCCCACTCAAGTGTCTATTTGACAATAGTAGGCAAGGGAAACCAATATTCATAAGACAGTAAAGCATTTTAGTATTATTTCCCCTCTTCAAACTATGCCTAGATCCCTGTATCACAAAGCCCTGTTGTTCCAAGTTTGAGCATGCATCACTATTTACCTCTGTCCCACTTAGGCCATGCAAATCTGTTTCAGTGTTCCCCTAACTATCTTGTTCTTCTGCCTCCACCCCTTTCTTGTATTGCCTTCCACCCCCTTCTTGTATTGCCCTCCCCAACACCCGAACTAAACCTTCCAC
>NW_006408586.1:12631366-12654673 GCF_000296735.1 Chrysochloris asiatica
GTGTGATTCTTCCTGTTCTGGAATCCTGATAATTCTTAACTTATTCCTCTTCATGTTATCCAACATGAATCTTAGGCCTTCTTCAGATTTATTTTTATCCTTTTTTGTGCTTGCTCTTCTATCTTAGAAGAATTTCCTAGTAGTGTTGAGAGATTTATCTTCTAGCTCACTAGTTATGGCTTCTATCTCTTCAATTCTACTCCTTTGCCCTTTCAATGTATTGCCTATTTCTGATATTCTATTATTAATCATTTGGACCTCTTTCTGTAGGTTTTGAAATTGTTTCCAATGCTCTATCTATCTTATTTGATTGGTCCTGTAGCACTTTTCTGGCTTCTTCCTTATTTTTCTCAACTTCATTGCATAGTGTTTTGATACATTTTATAATCATTTTTCAGAATTCTTTCTCAGGCATTTCCAAAGCCTGCCCATCTTCCAGTATGGAGTGTAGGTATACTTCCAGCTCATATGCCTCAGTCACTTTATCTCATTTCTGGACATGTGCTGATATGATCATCTGTTTCTGGTTTGGGGGCATAGTCACAGGTTATCTGTGGCCTTAATATTTAGATGGGTGTGAATTTGGGTATTTTTTATGCTTTCTGATTGCCTCCATGCAGTTGTGATCAGGAAATGGGTGTCCTTTTTCACTCTTCTTCCTGAGAAATGTCAAGATGCCACTGTTGTTTGTTGTGATGTAACTCAGGATTTAATTTTCAGGCTATTTCCTTTTTTGTCTGCCTGTCCTGCTTGACAATACCCTTTCAGGCCTTTTTCCTAGTGATAAACAATTCAGGGCTGGCTGTGGCAGTTTTGCTCTGCCATTTGGTTTTAAGTGGAAATTGTCCATTTAAATTTCAAGGCGATCTGTGCGCAAGTGTAGTAGAAACCTCCTGGGTGGCGGTGGGGTGTCCACTTGCTCAGGCACCCTTTCTAGTCACCAGAATGGAGGTGTGCAGACAGTAAGAGACCAACAAACAGATTAAAAAAAAAATAATAATAATGTCCACACCTTTATCTCCACGGTACTGTCATGTGTCCGTGGCTGCTTTGATCCTTTCCTTGCTTGGTCTGTTCCAAGATGGCGGCTCCAGAAGCAGCTGAACGTCTTGAAGTAGAAAGCAATGGATTTCTTGCTTTTGCTACAAATTCCCCTAGCTGTAAGCCTTCCAACCATCTAAATATTGCTTTATATACCATTCAGAGTTCTGGCACCATCCCCCAAGACTGCTTGGTCTGGTATTCTGTGTTGTTGCTTACAGAGCTCCTCACTGCACTTCTACCCAATCTGCCATCTTGTTTGTTCCCAGGATCTATACATTCTTGGTTATTAATATTCAAATCTATCATTTCAGTGCAGTCACATGCAATATGTAAACAAATGTGTACAACCAGAAATGGGTTATTGCTTGCTATCCCTTGAGTCTTATTATAATCTCTGATAGTTTTTATTCCATAAAAAAAATTTTATAAATTGCAATTGAGAAATCAAAGAAAAAATTAATTTCCTTTAAAGATTTCATTGGTGATTAGTTTGCATTTTGGATCTTATATTTATAACATCTGAAGTCACCAGGGTTTACAAATCTGCTTACTATATTGCTGATGTTCATGCTTTCCTCTTTTATTTGATCAGCTTTGATTATGAGCTATACTTAATTTGTAATAACTGGGCCTGGATTGAAGATATAGTTCAAAATAGAATTTTAATATTTTTCTTATGGGAACTAGAGAATGTAAAGAACCTAGCACCATTTTAATTTTTCAATTCTATGGGGAACATAGTGGTTACAAATTGGGCTGCCAACTGCAAAGTCAGCAGTTCGAAACTACCAGCTGCTCTGTGGGAGAAAGATGAGGCTTTCTGCTCCTGTAAAGATTTATAGCCTCAGAAACCCTAGACAAGGTCACTATGGGTCAGAATTGACTCGATGGTGCTTAACAACAACAACAAAGTGGTTTGTTTTTTTTTTTAGCTAAGAATGTTGTTGGTGAACTGTGTTGCAGGTTGATCAAGGGTAGGTTTATGGTGGCAAACACCCTGGGAGGTTTCATCAGTGGTATTTTTATTGTCATCATCATCACAATCATTCTTATTAATACTTTCCATTCCAAATCACTTCTATGGAGTTAATTTTGACTCATAGGGATCCTATAGGACAGAGTAGAACTAAAGTTTCTGAGATTGTAAATTTTTATGAGAGCAGACACCCTTATGTATCTCCCTTGGAGCCACTGGTGTTTTTGAACCACCAATCTTGCTTCTAACAGCCCAATGCTTAACTCACTGCACCATCAGGGCTCCTTTATGTTCATCTGAACACCTAGAAACCATAGAGAGGTTAACTATCTGTTCCTTTTGTTGCTAGGAAGAGTTTCTTTAGCTACTCTTTTGCTATGTATCTCAAGTTCAGGTGCCCCATTATGTACATAAGCATCCTGGTGTTGCACTGTAAGGTAATTACTGGACAACTAACCAGAATGGTTATGGTTCAAACATACTGGTAACTCCTCAGAAACCCTACACAGGGCCTCTATGATTCACAATTGACTCAACAGCTTTTAACAAGTCCCTGAGTTACAACAAGGCTCTGTTCCTGTAACTCTGTCTTATGTCAGTTCTGACTTAAGTTGAATGCTTCCTTTTAAAAAAATTATTTAATATTATTGCCTTTTATTATCAGTATCTTTATGAATCATAACACTGAACATCTATGAATGAACATCAGAGAATAACATCAAAAAATTACAAGCTGCAACATTGTATGTAGTACACATTACTAATTACAAGGTGTTAAAAAAAAAACCCAAAAAACCCACATAAGCAACCCTAAAACTAGATGGTTGTAAGTGCGATTCAATACAACTTAAATGTGTCATACACTGTGGACTACCTGTAGTTTAAAAGCCTAATTTCTGGATGTGCATGTAGCTCTTAATACCCATATTAGTAAACCCATTTGACTGCCTTGAGTTACATTCTCCAAACTGTTTTATCAGTGATAATTTGGGAATGCCTATTTCTCGGTTGGTTCCAAACTTAGGTGTGGACAGTAGTTTAATTTATTAGGTCTCAAAAAACTCCAAAGATATTTAAATTATTAATTTCTTCACAAGGGAAAACGTTTTTGTATCCTATACATGTGTCTATCTATGTATCTATATATGTGTGGCACTGTGGGTTAATGTGCCAGACTGCAAAGCCGTTTGAACTGCATGGTCAGTGGTTCAAGTTCACCAGCTGCTCCTCAGAAACCCTATACAGGGTCGCTATGGGTCAGAATTGACTCGATGACACCTAACAACAATATCTATCTATCTATCTATCTATCTATCTATCTATCTATCTATCTATTTTCATGTGATCACATACCTTATGAAGACAGTCCCTCAACTCCTTAGAGTCACGCTTTGGGGATTTATCTTAATTGTTATAATTTAAAAATATGAGCAAGTTGTTTTGGTTAAAATCAAATGAAAAATCAAGTTTCAGTACAATAAACTATAATTTGAGTTTAGTTGTGTAGAAGACGATCTTAGTTTCTTAATACATAAATGGAATCTTGTGGGTATGTTGGGATGGAAGAAATACCAACAGTGATTAGAGGTTTTCTACTTCTTATAACTGGAAGTTGCATTATTGGCAATAAACAAAATCCTCTGGTGCTTTGCTAATTATGTGGTGCTATTTCCTGCTCTGAGAAGTCAATGGTTTGAAAGATCAAGGGAAGGATTATGCCATGTGGTTCCTTTATCCATTTTTCTTCTTTTGTTGTCCTTGTAAATGTTTTGCTATAACATTGAGTTCTTGGGATTATATAGAAATGAATTTATGGTTTATATAAATATTCTAAGTCCAAAGGAAAATGTTTCAAATGAATCAAATATAATATTTAGGAATATGCAATATATTATATAGTTGAACTGTCCAAACTTAGTGAATTAGGTTTCTTCATAGCCTAATTTTCAGAAACCTTAAAACGCAAATATAGTATTGTGAGTCTCTTGAAGAAAGCATATTGTGGTATTAACTGCCACCGAGTCAGTACCAACACCTAGCGACCCTATGCACAACAGAATGAAACACTGCCTGGTCCTGGGTCAACCTCACAATCATTGTTACACCTGAGCCCATTGCTGTTGCCACTGTATCATTCCGTCTTGTGGAGTGTCCTCTTTTTCTCTGACTCTTCACTTTACCAAACATGATATCCTTCTTCAGAGACTTGTCCCTCTTGATAATATATCCGAAGTATGAGAGACAAAGTTTGGCCATCCTGGCTCCCAAGGAGCACTCTGGATGTATTTTCCCCAACACAGATCTGTTGTATAATTATTTATATTATAATAAGTATAACAATCTGAAAAAATGATGATAATTTATATTGTATGTTCTTATTTGAATATGAAACCCTTCCTCTTGACTCTTCTCTTTTGTACTACCTTTTTTCTATTTAAATACGAACAAAAATTAATATATGTGTCATGAATACTTGTTTTTTAATATATGGCAATTTTTATAATCAGTGCTTAAAATGAGACTATCCATATAGAACATTAGACGAGTAAGTTGATTTTTAGTATAAATCTAAATAGTCAAGATAGTTAACGTAATAAGCAGAATTTGAAATATTGTGCCTACTTGTTGTAGTTCATCCCTAAATCCTCCAAGCAAATTTACAAGTAGTAGATAAAATAGGAGCAAAGTGTTCATTCTCAAATCAAAAAATATCTAGAAAAGATATTGGTAACACCTACATAGAATGTGAGCAACGTGTTTTCTTCATGGGCTTGATTGGATAGAGAAAATGAAAGTTTGGCATGCTAATTACATATATTAATACCAAGCATTTTTCATTAATAATGTGTCATCTATTATTTGTGAAGGAACTTATAATGAGGGCAAGTAAGCAAACTAATTAAAAATTAAATTAGATATCTGATATTTTAAAATGTATTACAAAATTCTCCAGAAATACTCTCTTTTATGATGACTGCCAGGCAATCACCAAGTGGTAACTTTTATGAACATCGTCGTTTAGTAGAGGTTACCACTACATAAAGTCCATGATACATTTTGTGAAGTAGAACATAATTTGATTTGGATGTTGTGCAAACACCATATTAAAACTTTATGGGAGCCCACTTTCAGCAATCCTCATTGCTGCTGCTGCTGGAGTTGATGATGAAGACCAGAGAAAAGAGTGGTGGTGGCAGTGACTGAGGGCCGTGGAAACACATAGAGAGGAAGCAAGGGGATCCCTAGTAGGTGTTTCTCATACTTAACTACTTGAAAAAATCTGAGAGCTTGTTCCCTGGACTATATCCTCTGCCTTACCCTCCTGTATCCTACCTGTGGTCCAGTGCTGCAAAAGTTTGGGTTTGGGGTCTTTCAAATCATTCCTATTTAGTTCAGCAAAAACTGATGGAGGCAGGCAAAAAAACTAGTAGGAGTACAAGAGTTAAAGACAAAAGAGGTAAATACTGGTGATCTAACCACAGCCTAGTGGTTACAAATCGGGCTGCTAACCTCAAGGTCGGCAGTTCGAAACAACCAGCTGTTCTGTGGGAGAAAGATGAGGCTTTCTGCTCCCGTAAAGATTTACAGCCTCGGAAACCCTATGCAGGGTCACTATGAGTCAGAACCGACTTCATGGCAAATAACAACAACAACAACAACAAGGTTGGTAGTTAAACCCAATGCCACTCCTTGGAAACCCTATAAAGGGTCACTATGAGTCAGAATTGATTCAAAACCACTTAACAATGAGTAGATCTGTGAATAGATGCATGAATACACATGCAGGCTGAATGCATGTAGAAAGGAAACCAGAGATGCACCCACAAATACGTGTAGGTTGACAGAGGATAGTTGCACATGGGTATTTACCTTTGCTGTAAATATGTTCATGAATGTTGTGGAGCATTCATGAGAATGGGCAATATTATGAACACTTTTTAGATATAAGCAAACAACCTGAGGGAATGAGTCACTCAACTTGGTGGCTCAGGGTCATGATTTCATGGGACATCCTCCTTTGGTGAGTAGCCTCTAGGGTCTTAAAAGCTTGTGAGCAATGGTACAGTTGTTGGTCTCTCCCTATCCAGAACAAAGAAGAATCAAGAAAACAAAAGATACATGCAAACAATTAGGCCAGTGGATTAATCAGTCTACTCAACCCTGAGACCAGAAGAACTAGATGATGTCCAGTTAACACTAACTTTTCTGAAAGAGATTACATTAAAAGATTCTGGATAGAGTGAGAGAAAAATATGGACCAAAACTCGAAACCACAAAAAAGACCAGGTTTGGTCAGATTGTTGTTGTTGTTAAATGATGTCAAATCGGTTCCAACCCCTAGTGACCCTAAATAGAGTTTCCTAGGAGCAGCTGGTGAGCTTGACCTGCTGATCTTGCAATTCAAACTGATTTTGCAGTCCAGCATATTAACCTATAGCACCACTCCAGGACTCCATTTAGTCAGAGACTAGCAAAACCCCTGAGATTATGATCCTTAATTTAGTCACTGTTCAGGTCTGGAACTGAACTCACCCTCGTGACTTAATTTTCATTCAAGCAACAGGTTTAAAAGAAGAACAATAACCCTAGGGAGGTATATATATCCTCCTTAAAATAAACTACCATATGAGATAAAAAGGACAGCAGTTCTTCAAGGACAAAGTTCGGAAGGATGAGAAAAGAATGGGGAATGGAAACAGGAAACATAGGGAGCAAGTGGGATAAGTGATGGTGCATAATGGAGATTGTAATCAATGAAATAAAGCCAAGTGTATGAATTGTTGAATGAAAAAAACTGATCTACTCTGTAAACCCCTCAATTCACAATAAATAGTTTAAAAAAAAATAAAAAGCATTTTCACTAAAACATAATCTAAACCCACTGCCATCAATGTAATTCCAACTCAGAGGGATATCATAGGACAAAGTAGAGCAGCCTCGTAGGATTTCTGAGACTGAAAATCTTTATCAGAGCAAATAGCTTCATCTTTCTCCTAAAGCATGGCTCGTGGGTTTGAAGCACTGACCTGCCAGTTCACAGCACAATCCTTAACTCAGTGCACCATTGGAGGGGAAAGAAAACTGCTTCTCTTTAAAAGTGAAAACAAATGTTATGGGACCATGGGCATATATGTGGTTGGATGTTGCCTGAATGAATGTTAAGCTGTGCACACCTATATCTGATACCGTGCATATCAAATTCCTGAAATATTTAAACTAACTGCTGTCTATTGAAAATGTTTATTATCTTGTTCCAGGGTGTATTTGTTATCATCATCATATTAAATCTTGTAAATAATAAACAAATTTAATTTTAAAAACACAAAGAATATATACATGGGTTGTTGTTGTGAAGTGCCATTGAGTCGATTCCGACCCATAGCGACTCTGTATAGGGTTTCCAAGGAGCAGCTGGTGAACTTGAACTGCCAACTTTGCAGATCAAACGACTTTGCAGTCTGATGCATTAGCGCACAGCACCACACCAGGACTCCAGAAATATATATATGGGTTGTTGTTGTTGTTGTTAAGTGCCGTCGAGTCGGATTCGACCCATAGCGACCCTGGTGACTGGAATAAGCAGCTGACGTTCTTCTTCTCCATGCCTTTGTATATTGGCTGAAGAGGAGCTAGTTTTCTTTGCACCTCATATAACTCCCTTCTTGCTCAAAACTTCACATGAAAATCTTGTGGGATCCATGCTTCTTCAGCATGGTTTCTGCAGTCTGCCGGCTTCTTATTTAATAGAAAATTATGGATCACAAATAGAAAAACATTGTACTGTAATGAAGGGAAAATGAAAGTAATCTGAAGACATTCCTTTCGCAGAATCTTTTTTTTTTGTCTTCTTCAGTTTACTTCTGCCTACTAATTTTTGCTGGGAAGAGAGTATCTCAGGTTCTAACCCTTGGGAGTTACAAGTCAACCATCAATCTTCAGGACTTCGACCCCTGATAAAACCTTATGGCCCACTGTAAGCATCCAGTTCCAGTGACAGGAGCTGTGGCTAAAACTGTCAGTTTGCTGTTCTATTATTTTCTCATCTATATTCTGGAATAGTCACATACATACCAAATATATTTATATAGTTTTAACTTTGCACATTATCAATTAGCATCTCTATACTCATTGTTAGGCATCTAATGTACACAATTGCCTGACTTAAAAAAAAATATGTATATAGATAGATAGATAGATAGATAGATAGATAGATAGATAGATAGATAGATGTGTGTGTATGCACGTAGGAGTTCTGGTATGGCACTGTAGGTTAAAGACTGGATTGCTAACTGAAGGCTGACAGTTAAACGCTGGGACTCAACAGCACTTAACAATATATATAATTGATATTATAGAATTTTTAATAACTGCCTTCTCATATCTTTTTTTAGTCTCCAAATACGTGGAAAGAGATGAGTGGAATTTGAGTTTCATAAACATGTATTTTTATTAGCCTATTTAGTTAAAAATTGGAATTTGTAACCAAATGATCTAAAAAAAACTATGTATTTGTTTCTGTGAAACACATTTTTACTTTATTAAATATAAACCTAGAGTACTTATTTTTAATTGTAATTGTTTTCCTAATGTAATGGTATCCACCAAATCCATAATTCACATACTGAGTAAGGATGATTTGATTCCCTGTGACTTCACATTAATAGTATGACAAAACTATTCAATTTTGTTTTACAACTGTGAAATCAATATATGAAATACAAAAGCATCATTGTTCACAGTAATGTACTGTGTATATCTTTTGAAAATAAGCTCTATGTATATATCTGAGTAGTAAAGAATATTAATATATTGTTGTTATATGCCGTTGAGTTGGTCCCAACTCATAGCAACCTAGTATAGGGTTTCTAAGGCTGTAAATCTTTACTGGAGCAGAAATCCTCAACTTTCTCCCCTAGAGTGGCTGGTGAATTGATTGAACAGCTGACCTTGCAGTTAGCAGCCCAGCGTGGAATCCACTATGCCATCAGGACACCTCCATTAACTCTTTGTTGTTGTTGTTAAGTGCCATGGAGTAGGCTCTGACTCATAGCAACCCTGTATAGCATTTCAGAGGAGTGACTGGTGAGTTTGCACTGCCAACCTTGCAATGCAAACCGGCCTTGCAGTTTATGCTTATCCTATAGTTCCACACCAGTGCCCCATTTACTCTCTGGTGGTTTAATGCGTGCTGTGGAGTAGATTCCATTTCATAGTGACCCTGTAGAGAGTTTCCAAGGCTGCAAATCTTTATAGGAGCAGAAAACCTCATCTTCCTCCCAGGAAGTGACTGGTAGATTTGAACTACTGACTTTGTGGTTAGAAGCCCAACTCGTAATGGCCTTTGTTATTGTTAACTGTCATTGAGTCTGTTCTGACACATAACTACCATGTATAGGGTTTCTGAGGAGTGGCTGGTGAGGTTGAACAACTGACCTTGCAGATCAAACCGACCTTGTAATTGAGTGGTTATTCTACAGCACCACACCAGGCCTCCATCAGGGCTCTGGTAACCAGAAAAAAAAAAGCATTGTTTGTAGAAATGACTATTACATATTTCTGAATTATGTTTTAAGTACATTTTATTTAAATAATATTCCACCAATATACTGAAATCACACCAATGGTAATGGAAGAGAAGGGTGCCGATTTATTTCATCAGCATAAAATCTAGTGATGCCACTCAGATTGGGGCCAACCAGTACAGTAATTCATGGTGTTAACCTCTATGGGCTTCCTCCCATACCAGACCATGTTGTTGTTGTTGTTGTTGTTGTTGTTGTCAAGTGTCATCGAGTTGGTTCCTACTCACAGTTATGCTGTATAAGGTTTCTGAGTAGTGGCTGGTGAGTTTGAACCCCCAACATTGCAGTTCAAACCGTCCTTACAGTCCAGCACATTAACCTAGAGTCACATCAGAACTCCATACCATACCATACAGAATCCTTAATAACGTTTATTATCAATTTTAATAATGGAATATTGATAAACAGATATATAGTGATTAACAGAATTGGAAATTGTTTAAATGTAACTTTTCTTAGGTTACACAAATATTGACAACAAAATTGTTCTATAGTCTTTCTACATTTAGTTATATTGTTATTACATTATTAATAGCTCAGAAAAAGACTTTAAAATGTTTTCTCCTTTTCTTTTAATTATTACTTCACTCTCTTAAAACAAACAATTGATATAGGCTCAAAAATATTAATTACCACAATATTGTAGCTAGACCACCAGAAAAATCAATGACTATAGAAGTCCTGGCAGCAATATAAAGGATAGCACTTATTTTAATATGTGCAGCTGAATCCATGTGATTCAGCTCTGTGATAGTATGATAATGGCAGCTCTGATCATAGCATATTGGTGATGGTGGTGATGGTGGTAGTTATGTGCCATGGTGGTGGTTATATACTCGTGTAGAGTGTTTCTGAGGCTGTAAGTTTTTATGGGAGCAGGAAGCATCAATTTTCTTCCATGGAACAACTGATAGATTTGAACTGCTGACCTAGTGGTTAGCAGCCCAACTTGTAATCCACTACCCAACCAGTGCTCTCATTAGATGGTTCAAGAAGTAAATTAGCATGGAGTTTTAGCCTGGTATATCATGTAAACTGGATTTATGAAAAACGTTTTTTGTTGTTTTAACTAACTACAGGTGGAGAAATTTTAAATAAAAAATAATAAATTTCTGCAGAAATACTGCAAACTTTTAATAGTCAATCATCTTGGTGTCAACCCCTGACAGTGTCTACTGGTGTGGTCTGCACTGCCCACATCCCCCTAGTGGTGCCACTGATGAAATCCAGGAAGGTCAAGATACCAACCTTGAATTAATATGAGAAGACCTTCACAATTTAAACTCTCAAGAAAACACGCAAGTTGCCCGATGGTTCTAACTGTGATGAAAATCATCCACTGAAGTGGGTATTATTGTAAATCTTTGTCTACATGACAGATTTACATCTCCTTACCTCCATAAAATTCACTGTTAATGGCACAACACCTATTAAGCTGAGATATTTCTAGGTGTAGTACGTCATGGTATTTTCCTGTACAGTTTACATTATTCTTGGCTTTTCACTGCCTGTCTCATGAGATGGTGGAGAAGGAAAATATAGTAACTTGCACTCACTTCTCAAGGACAAAATGCCATGTCTTACCAGAGGAAACATTCAGAAAGTGAAAAATACTAAGAATATTAAGGTTGAAAAATGTGTCACATGAAAAAGCTGGAAACCTAAAGAAAGCACAATTTGTTTCATGGAATACAATTGTAATATATTACCAAATTCCTAGCTTTTAGGGGTTTTCAAAAAGGGACAAATAAACAGTTTTAGAGCTGTATATGAACAGGAAATAAAGTATGATCTCTGACATAAACTCAGTATTCGACCCTAAGCTGCCACCAGTGCTAGTGTAGAGAAGCCCTGGGGCCTCGAAAACATTTGGGTAAAATGCTATAGCACTTTCTGACAACACAAGCTGAGCAGGCTTTGTGTAACAGGCAATTAAAATGTCCAGGAAATCCCTGGAGATATGTCAGCACATTGAGAACCTGGAATACTGAATAACTTAATTCTTATTCACATATAACAGGAGAGAAAAATAATTTCAACTCTTGTCATACACTCCTTTATTTTCTTTTTAAAGAGAAACAATTTATCAGTTACAAGCATGTATTAAACTTTCTGACACATCATTATGAAGTTTTGGACCATATTGTAGGGTAAAAATAAGCTTAATGCCACTGCATCTTTTGTGAACTAAAAATACATTTTTAAAATTACAGATTGCAGTATTCCACAACTTTAATAGTTTAGTGACATTTCATTCAAAAGCCTCATTTTATATAGAAAGGAACCACACGTTGACTAACCTTAGGTTAGTTGTTAGCAAATGGTAGAACCAGGAATTGGTAATAGGTGTTCCTTTTGCAACTGAGAAAATATTCCTCTAAATTCAAACAAAGTAAAACTCTGTTTGCTTCTTATGGAATCCGTTTTGGGTAAAATTATGTAGTAGAAAATGTCACTGTACAGTCATTGCTTCTTTTCCCTATGGCAAAAGAGCAACCGAGTGGATGAAATTACTGAAATATTAAGAAAATCGTAGAGAAGTTGGCCTTCTTTTGTATGTAGTGTACATTGTTGCCTGATCCATTTCTTTACTTGCAGCAACATCCTTTCATTTTATATTAGCAATAAAGGGTAACACAGAAAAGTCTCATGTGCAACAATATGATCATTACACAAAGCTCTTAGATATATGGTGTTTATTGGTGCTAAAAACTACTAGAAATAGCCATATAGATCTTGTAGAAGAGCTTTCCCATAATGGCTAGTAATGCTTCCACATAATAGGGGCTCAGAAAAATTTGTTACTTGATTTAATTCTTAGACAGTTAGTTTTTTGGGAGCAAATATTTAAGAAAATCCAGTCTGAAACTGTAATTGCCTGGAAAAACATATACTGATATGTTCATGAATCATTTGCTTATAGGTTTATTATACTAAAGGTTTTTCTTGATGCTGACATGAACATTTTTACTATTTACAAGGAGCAAATTGGGAAAATTTTCTTGATCCTAAATACTGGCATATAGTGTTTACTGCCTTTTCACACACTGGCATTCAGGTTAAGCTATTGTTCACTAAATACGTTCTAAGTTAAGTCAGACTGCTAAGTAATATCAATCCATTGTGCAGAGACCCTTTTGCTCAGGTGGGTGGAAAATTGCCACTAAATATAAAGGCATAATTGATAACAAGTAGGTGTTTTTTTGTGGGTTATTTATTTTTTTTCATAGTATAAAAGGCTTAAAGGTCTAAAACATTTTTATCATTTTATTTTCTCATTTTTTTTCCATCTCTTTTGGTTCTTATCCATTTTATACACTTCCCAGATCATTAAGAGAGCAAAATCATCTTAGGAAATTAAACTTATATACAAATGTAAAAATAAATACAGTATAATCTTTCCATCAGTCAATTCTTTGTAGACTAACTGAAAAAAAAAATGAATTGAGAAGTTAAGTAGAGTTCAATTATTTCAGAATGTATGCTATTACATGAATTCTAGTTTACATATTTGTTTTAGTTTAGCTCTTTGGACTAAACACATCATGTTACGAAGTTTTATGATCAGCAACAGTTTCTATGACAGCAGTTTCAGAGTGAGAAATTGAGTTTCTTCAAGATGAGAAATTATGTTTGCATAGCAGGAAACAATAATTTAAGGTAAAAATATGCTGGAAATGTCATTTCCTTTACAACCCAAACAAATTAGGATGAAGGAAAATTTCACTTAGTAGAATTTAGAACTTGTAAAATTTTGGAAATAGTTTCAAAGATTTGGCAAAACCTAAAATATTTTTTGGCATGTGTGCCCTAGGATGAGTATTTCAGGATTTAAAATTAGACTTGTTGACAGATATATTTTGAGCATGTGTTAACACAGTGCAGTTTCTGTTTCTTGCTGTAAGAGCTGTCCTTTGAACTGAAGATTTGTTCTACATAGAAACTATTTAAGTTGCAATAAGTCATGTAGATGAAAGATTTATATCAAACACATATTTTTAATTCATTTTCATATGCCCAGGAAATAGAGTGATCCCAAATACTTATAAAAAATACTTTAAAAATTAAGCATAGAAAACTAGTATGGCATTTTCCAAGGTTATCACTATGCCATTAAACGGCAGATGTCATGAAAGTTTAAATGCAAGAAGGCTACTTAAAAGCTCCAACTATTTTCATTGTGTACATAATATGTACATTTAAATGTGTTCTGGTGTTCTGGTGTGGCACTGTGGGATAAAGCACTGGACTGCAAGGTTGGCTAGAATAACAAAGGTGGTGGTTCAAACTCACCAGCTAGTCCTTGGAAACCTTATATAGGGTCACTATGATTGTGTTCTTTCACCATACTTATTTAACCTGTATACTGAGCAAATAATACGAGAAGCTGGGTTCTACGAAGAAAAACGTGGTGTCAGGATTGGAGGAAGACTCATTAACAACCTGCGGTATGCAGATGGTGCAACCTTGCTTGCTGAAAGTGAAGAGGACTTGAAACATCTACTGATGAAGATCAAAGAATAAAGACTTCGATATGGTTATATCTCAATGTCAGAAAAACAAAAATCCTCACCACTGGACCAAAAAACAATATTCTTATCAACGGAGAAAAGATTGGAGTTGTTAAGGACTTCGTTCTTCTTGGATCAACTATCAACACTCATGGAAGCAGCAGTCAAGAGATCAGACGACGTATTGCATTGGGCAAATCTGCTGCACAGGAACTTTTTAAAGTGTTTAAGAGCAGAGATGTCAGCTTGAAGACTAAGGTGCACCTGACCCAAGCCATGGTATTTTCAATAACCTTATGTGGATGCAAAAGCTGGACAGTGAATAAGGAAGACCATAGAAGAATTGATGCCTTTGACTTGTGGTGTTGGAGGAGAATACTGAAAGTACCATGGACTGCCAAAAGAACCAAGAGATCTGTTTTGGAAGAAGTGCAGCCAGAGTGCTCCTTGGAGGCCAAGATGGCTAAACTTCATCTCTCATACTTTGGACATATTGTCAGGAGGGAACAGTCGCTGGAGAAGGATGTCATTCTGGGTAAGATGGAAGGTCAGAGAAAAAGAGGAAGACCCCCAACGAGATGGATCAGCCAGGTGGCATCATTAATGGAGTCAAGTGTGGCAGTGGTGGTGGGGTTGGTTCAGGATCGGACATTGTTTTGTTCTGCTGTGCATGGGGTCACCATGAGTCGGTTCCGACTCGATGACACCTGGCTACAACAACGAGTCGGAACAGACTAGATGGCACTTAACAACAACAATGATTACCTTGGTGTCCTGGTGTAGCACTATAGAATAAGCACTGGACTGCTAACTGCAAGATCAGTGGTTCAAACTTATCAGACACTCCTGGGAAACCCTATACAGGGTTGCTATGATGCAGAACCAACTTGATACTTATCAACAAAAAATGATGACCTTGAACAACTGTTATATTTAGTTATGCATTTCTATTTTATTCACTTTGGACCAGAAGTTTCTGTTAGTATATCAGTTTTCACATGAGATTTCAAAAAAGTCCAGTTACATCTTAGGTAAAATGGAATATCAAAGCATTAGATATATAAGTAAGTATTTGTAGAGATGTTATCGAGCTAGAAAGATTGTTGCTGAGATCATAAAAGTCTCTTTTGAAGCTGAGTTCTAGGTTTTAAATGCATCTTCTATTCCTATAGATCAATGTTTAGATCCCATGGGTGGCACATACAGTTAAGCACTCAACTGTTAGCCAAAGGTGGAGGGTTCTAATCTACCCAGAGGTACCTTGAAAGACAGGCCTGATGATCTGTTTTTGAAATGTTACAATGTTGAAAACCCTGTGAAACAGTTCTTTTCTGTACACATGGGGTCACCATGAGTTGGAATTGATTCAACAGCAACAAATAAAAACAAACAGAATAATCTTAAACTATGAGAATGCCTGAATATTTCCCTTTGTATATCTGCTTAATGAAGAACATACATTTTCCGTCTTTTTAACAGAAGACAGACCTGGAGGAAAGTAACATTTTCTTAGATCTTGGAAGGACAGTGGGGATAAGCACTGAGCTACAAACCACCAGCTCCTCTGTGGGAGAAATAAAATGCTGCCTGTTCCTGTAAAGATTTACAGTCTTGAAAACCCTAAGGAATAGTTTTACTCTGTTTAATAGAGTATCTCTGAGTCAGAATTGATTCAGGGGCAGTGGTTTTGCTTCTTTGGAGATGGGGGGTGGAGGGTGGGGTTGGCTAAAGTATAGAGGTTGCTCAGCTCTCAACTTTGGTGGTTATAAATAGAAAAGAGGGTGAAGGGGGCAATCTAGTTCAGCATCTATGACCTAGGAGAAAAAGTATCTGCTTTCAGTATTTAGGATGTCATAGACTTTGGGGTCAAGATGCTGTTAGCTGCTGTAGAATTGTCTCCTTTATCATCCTCCTGCACCACAGAACAAACCCCTACTTAATCCTGTGCCATCCTTCTAGTTGGTTGTGGACTAGGTCTTTCTGATCCACAGGATTTTCCTTGGCTGATTTTCAGAAGTAGATTGATAGGCGTTTCTTCCTAATTCATCTTAAATTGAATGTTCCACTCAAATCTGTTCAGTATTATAGCAACATACAAAATTCTACTAACAGAGAGCTAATAGCTGCTACCAACTGCATAGCATAAGAATAGGACCTAGGTTTCTGGAAGGTTTGACGTTTATCACTGAACTACAACTTCCCTTATATAGAACACACGAAATATTCAGTAAGTATGAAAGGGCTTCAAAAAGTTCATGGAAATTTCGATGATCTTTTTACTCCATTTTTGCATGAGCTTTTGAATCCCCCTGGTTATTTGTCAAAAGAACAAGTTAATGCATGCTAAGAACCGCATGTGCCAATGTATGTGTAGTGTTGTCTGAGTAAACTAGAAACAGAAGAGATGGAGGAGCACTGAGTTAACAAGCGATGTGAGCCATATTCTTTAGGCAATTGCTATCCAGCAGCACTTTAGTTATCTATTCATCCTTCACCTTGAAGACTCAGTTTAGAACCAGGGAAGTCAGCTTGAGTCCAAGAACTGCAGCATGAAAATACAAAGGGTTTTATATTGTTCAGTGTATCTAGATGTCTAATCTTACAAACTTGAGAATGTCAATATAAATTCTTTGAGAGTGACCCACAACTTTTGCTTTACATAAATTCCTTCACAATATCCACTTACAGCTTTTGCTTTACAAAAATTTCTTCACAATATCCAACCCCTAGCCTGGTGCGGCACTGTGGTTTAAAGTATTGGACTGCAAAGTTGGTTTCAGTTACAAGGCTGGAGTTTCAAGCTCACTAGCAGCTAACTGGAAACTCTATACAGGGTCACTATGGGTCACAACTGACTTGATGGTACTTAACAACAACAACATCCCTTAATAGGAGTCCTGCTGTGGCACTGTGGGATAAAACACTGGATCACAAGGTTGATTTGAACCCCAAAGTTGGGGACTCAAAATCACCAGCCGCTCCTTGGAAACCCTATACAGGGTCGAGTAAGAAACAACTAGATTACACTTAACTGCAAACCCTTAATAAAAACAAGCTGAAAATCTACATTTGACAGAATCAATATTTGGTATTTAAAAAAACCTGTCTCATTGTCTGAATGTCTGGTGAATGCAATTGATCAAAGAAAAGGAAATGATTAACAGTGATTTTATATTTCTAGTAATTTAGTATCATCAGTTTATCAATTATTGGATACCACAACTTAAAAATTAATATGTCTCTTTTTATTTTTAAATTAAAAAAAAAAAGGAAGCATGCTGAAGGGGATTAAACTTGGTTTTCACAAAATACCATGGACTACCCAGTTCTATTATTGTTCACAAACCATATCTCATTGACTTAAAAAGGATAAATAAATGTATTTTGAAAAATCCAGAATGCACTGAAATTTCAGTAAAGGAGTTTATGTAAAGCAGAATGCATTTATTAAAATATGTATTTAAGGATGATTTAACAGTATTGTTATTACTTGAAGTAATTTTTGATATATTTTAAAGACATGATAATGCTGGTATATATTTGATTTTAGATTTTCCTTCTCAATTTGCTTTGATGAATTATGATTTTAGCCTATAAGCATTGCAGCCAAATGCTCATTGTGTTTAGACTAGTATAAGTCATCAGATTATATTTAGTCTAACACTGTTTAGTTTATATAGGATATATATATGTATATCTATATCTATATCTATATCTATAGATAGATATATTAAAGAAGCACATGTAATATAATGTGTGACAAAAACCACAGGAAAGATATTATATTATAAAATAGGCGGATGTTTCTAATCTGTATATTTATGTTGTCATTGTTATTAAGTGTCATAAAGTCGGTTCTGACTCATAGCAATCCTGTATATGGTTTCTGATACTGTATGTCTTTGCAGGGATCAGAAAGCCTCATCTTGTTCTTACAGAGGAACTGGTGTGATCTAATCACCAACCTTGTGGTTCACAGTCCAGTGCTTATTGTATGGAGCCTCTCTGCTCCCATATATATCTGTATATATCTATATATATATATATCAACATTTATACTTCTATATTTAATTCATTCTATTCTCTTTTCTCTTCTTTCTGCTTTTTGATTTTTCCTTTTTAATAACCTAACTTATCCATTTCTATTTCCCATTCCTCACACACCTCTCTATGAAGCATCTAAAGTGCATATATTTCCCTGAATCCTTCTCAAGTCATTTACTTGTAAAAGTACTTCCTTTACCTCTTTATCTTACACACACACACGCAAAAAATATGTAGGAATCTCCAGGTATTTTTATGCCATTTCCAAGCAAATTTGAAATAAATAGCAGAAAAATGACATTTGGCACTCAATACTATCAGTTGATTTCCCTCTATATTTTTGAAATAAAGGAATAGTGTTAGCAGATTGTGAAATTTTGGAGTTCTCTGACACGCACAACATCTTTTCATCTGTAGTTATTATAACTCCTTTCCCACCCCCATAAAAAAGGCCCCACAGCCATTGAATTGATTTCTATTTATAGGAACAATAAAACTACTCTGAAGGGTATATAAGGCTGTAAATTGATGTGGAATGCACAATATCTTACCTTTCTTCCACAGAGTTACTGGTGGGTTTCAAACAACAGACCTTTTGATTAGCAATACAAGTCTTACCCACTGTGCCATCACCTACATTCCTGATCCCCTTCCCTAATTCACTAACCTATCACTAATCTGTCAGCTAGTGGTACAGTGGTGGCTTGAGTGTATCCATGATACTAGAGGTTATGCCATGGGTATTTAGAATACCAGCATGACCACCCATGGTGAACAGGTTTCAGACTAGGAAGGAGAGGCAGGCCGCTTCTAAATGGGTAGCCAATGAAAACCTTATAAATAGCAGAGGAATACTGTCAGATATGGTACCAGAAGATGAGACTTTTAGGTTGGAAGGCACTGAAAATACTGGTGGGAAAGGGCTGCCTCTTAAAAGCAAAACTTACAACAATGACATGAATGGAGCAAAACTTTGGGACCTTGATTTGCTGATAGGGCACAACTAAACCATGACAAGAAACCACTGCAACAACCATTAGTAATCAGAATGTAGATTGTACAAAATATTAATCTAGGAAAATTAGAAATTGTCAAAATTTAAATGGAACTCACTAGAGATCTGAAATGGACTGGTATTGATCATTTTGAACCAGATAAACATATGGTTTATTACATAGAGAGTGACAAATTGAAAAGGAATGGCATTATATTCATCATCCAAAAGAACATATAAAGGTTCATCTTGGAGTACAGTGCTGTCTGTGATTGGATAGCATTGATATGCCTATAAAGAAGACCATTTATTATCAGTATTATTCAAATTTGTGCACCATTGATTATGAAATTGAAGAATTCTTCAGATTGACGTTGATTAGCATGCAATCAGGACACATTGATAATTACTGATGATTAGAATGCAAATGTTGGAAACAAAGAAGAATGATCAGAAGTTGGAAAAGAAGGCCTTGGTGGTAGAAATGATGCTGAAGATCACATGATAGAATTTTGTGAGACTAGTGACTTTAATGATTGGAAATACCTTTTTCAACAACATAAACCCTGACTACATATGTGAGTCTCACCATATGGAATGAGCAAGAATAAAATTGACAGCATCTGTGGGAAGAGATAATCAAGAAGCTCAATGACACCAGTGAGAAAAATACCATGGCCAATTGAGGAAAAGACCATCGATTGCTCATATTTTAAGTTCAGGATGAAGCTAAGCAAATTTAAACAAGTCCATGAAAGCCAAAATATGACATTGAATATATACCACCTTGACATAGACACCATCTCAAGAACAGATTTGACGCATTAGGTACTAATAACGGTAGACCTGAAGAGCTGTGGGATGACATCAAGAACATCATACAGGAAGCAACCAAACGGTGATTAAAAAAAACAGGGGAAAAAAAAAAAAAGATCAAATTGGATGTCAAAAGAGACTATGAAACTTGCTCCTTAGCATAAAAAAGCTAAAATGAATTAAGGAAATGAGGAAATTAAAGATAGGAACAGAAAATTTCAAAGGGTAGCTCGAGAAAACAGTTAAATGTTATAATGAAATGTGCAAAGACCTGGAATTAGAAAACAAGAAGAGAAGAACACACTCAGAATTTTTCAAACTGAAAGAACAGAAGAAAGTCAAGCCCTGCCTTGCAATACTGAAAGATTCTATGGACAAAGTATTGAATGAAACATAAAGCATAAAAAAAAAAAAAAAAAGAAGGAATACACTCATTATTCTATAAAGAAATAGTTGATGTTCAGCCATCTCAAGTAGCATATGATCAAGAACTGGTGGTACTGAAGAAAGAAGTCCAAGCTGCACTGAAGGCACTGGTGAAAAACAAGGCTCCAGGAAGTGATAAAATTGAAATTGAAATCTTTTAACAAGCTGTTATAGCACTGGAGGTGCTCACTTATCTATGCCAAGGAATTTGGAAGATCACCACCTGGCTAATCAGTTGGAGAGGTACATATTTGTGCCTATTTCAAAGAGAGTTGACCCTACAGTATGCGCAAATCATCAAACAATATCATTAATATCAAATGCAAGTAAAATTTTTCAGCAGTCCATAGACAGGGAGCTTCCAGAAATTCAAGCTGGATTCAGAACAAGATGTGGAACTACGAATATCTTTGCTGATATCAGATGGATCTTGGCTGAAAACAGAGAATACCAGAAAGAGGTTTACTTGTACTTTATTGAATATGCAAAGGCTTTTCACTGTGTAGATCATGACTATGGACAACATTTGGAAGAATGGGTATTCCATAACACTTCATTGTGTTCATGAGGAAACTGTACATAGACCAAGAGGCAGTTGTTAGAATCTAAAAAAGATGATATTGAATGGTTTAAAATTAGGAAAGGTGTGTGCCAAGGTTGTATCTTTGCCATATACTTATTTAATCTGTATGTTGAGCAATAATCTGAAAAGCTCAATTATAAGAAGAAGAACATGGCATCAGGACTGATGTGAGATTTATTAACAACCTGTGGTATGTAGATGATGCAATCTTTCTTGCTAGAAATGAATACATCTTAAAAGGCAACAGACTTCAGTACATTAACCCACAGAGCCACAACAGGACTCTACTGTTCATGTTGTTGTTGTTAAATGCTGTCGAGTGGGTTCCGACTCATAGTGACCCTGTATAGGCTTTCCAAGGAGTGGCTGATGAGCTTGAACTGCCAACCTTGCAATTCAAATTGACTTTGCAGACAAGAGCATTAACCAGCAGGGCCACACCAGGACTTCCTGTTCATAGGGTCATTATAAATTGGAACTGACTCAACTGTATATAACAACAACAACAATTTTTAAACCACTGAGCTACAATCTTTTTAAAAGATTGTCTAAATTATACTTTTTGAAATATGAATATTGGGTAGCAATACTTATAAATGAAAATTTCTGAGACCACAGAAGAGTTAGTATTATAGTTATTGTTATAATAGAAGAGTTACTATTATAGTTTGGTGATTCTCAGAAGGCTAAATGGACGATAGGTTCAATTGGCTTTAGAGGAAATGCTGTGTTTTTTTTTGTTGTTGTTGTTGTTGTTATTGTTATGCACAGACTGGGAATTCAGATCCTTTTTTTTTTTTTTTCTGTGAACTTTGGTCTTTGATTTCAGGCGACCAGAAGGTATGGTTTCAGGATTTGTAGAACTCTTTGAATTGTGGGGTATGTAGCACAGTAGCATCCAAAATATATATTTATAGTTTGGGTTTCTTTTAAATGATCACCTAAATCTGGTAGTTCTCAAAACTGAGACATATTCCACTCAAATTATAGAACTTTTATACCTTGAAAAGTTTGAAAGTAATCTAATTCAAAGTAGTTCTGTAGAAAGTCATGTCAACTCCACCAAAATTATGGACTTTCATTATTGTCTGTTGATAAGTGCTGTTTGTTCAGTTCTGACTCATAGTGACCCTGTATAAGGTTTCAGAGGAGTGGCTGGTAATTTGAACTGCCAACCTTGTGGTTCAAAGTGATCTTGCAGTCAGTGCATTATCCCACAGTACCATAGCAGGACTTTCATTGAAGCAACTTCATTTGGAAAGAAAAGGGAGTAAGGCTTTCTACTGTAATAGGGTAAACACTCAGATCATAAAAATCAGTATGATTCTCAAACATTATTTTTCTTTCATAGAAACTAAAAGTAAACAAGCATCGAAAAAAATTCAGTGTGGAAGTGTGAAGAAAAGGTGACATCATTACATATAAATCAGACTGTTCATACTGATATCAGACTGTTCTGGAGGAGGGATCCTTATATAGGGATAGAGTTTGTTGTGGGTAGTTCAAAGTTCAAGGACTTAGTGAAAGGAGAATAGCTAAAGTTTGGTTAATAAGTCCTTTGCTTATGATTGACCAAAGGATACAAGCAATTCAATTACTTATTTATGAGACAAGGAATGGGGATTTGGAAAGTCTGTCTGACCTGGTCAAGGTAAACAAAGGACATCTGTGAGCTTTATCTGCATTGTGTGAGAAGTGGTCCTTTGTAGTATGCCGTTTTCCTAAATACAAAGGGTAGAGAGGTTTCTTTAACACTTGTTGTTTTTAAGGATCACAAGGTTCAGGTAAAATTCAGTATTATTACCACAGGCTAATGTTTTCATTTTTAAAGTGTTGAAGAGCAAAGATGTCAGCTTGAGGACTAAGCTGCACCTGACCCAAGCCATGGTATTTTCAATAACCTTATATGCATGTAAAAGGTGGACAGTGAATAAGGAAGGCCATAGAAGAATTGATGCTTTTGAGTTACCGTGTTGGAGGAAAATATTGAAAATGCCACAGGCAGCCAAAAGAACCAATAGATCCGTTTTGGAAGAATGCAGCCTGAGTGCTCCTTGGAGGCCAAGATGGCCAAACTTCGTCTCTCATACTTCGGACATATTGTTAGAAGGCACCAGTCACTGGAGAAGGATATCATGTTTGGTAAAGTGGAGGGTAAGAGCAAAAGAGGAAGACCCCCACAAGATGGAATGGCCAAGTGGCAGCGTCGATAGATTCAAGCGTGGCAACAGTAGTGAAGTTGGCTCAGGATCAGGCAATGTTTTATTCTGCTATGCGTAAGGTCACTGTGAGTCCATAGTGACTCGATGGCACCTAACAACAACAACAAT
>NW_006408586.1:12654883-12682226 GCF_000296735.1 Chrysochloris asiatica
GCTGCGAACCTTAAGGTCAGTGGTTCGAAACTACCAGCCGCTCCGCGGGAGAAAGATGAGGCTTTCTACTCCCGTAAAGATTTACACCCTCGGAAACGTTGTACAGGGTCGCTATGGGTCGGAACCGACTCGACGGCACTTACCAACAACAACAACAATCGAGAACTGGGTTCAGTAGGTATGACAGTAAACAAATTCCATGTTTTGTGCACCTCTACAAATCTTGAGATTTTCAGCCATTAAATTTTGGGATGTTTTTCTTTCCACCTATGTATAATTATGCACTCAGAAAAGGCAAATTCTTTCGTACTGTTTATAAGCCTTCAAACTGTGGTTTTAGAATCACGCTATTCTTTATGCTTGCTATTTTATATCTCAAATTGGCCACATATTTTCAAGATACTTTTTGTTGTGCTCAGGGATTTTTTTGTATATTTTACAATTTAAGAAGTGCTGTTTTTAAATAGTTCATGTCTCTAGTTTATATGAAGAGTAAGGAAAAATATAAATGGACATATAGCTTGTTTCTAAACAAATCGTGTTATCCTTTTACAATGAACTTTGCACACTTGATTTTATAAATGTATTCTACATTGTAAATATGATTTGGGTTTTTAGGAAAATAAATACTTACCAGCGATCTTCCATAATGATAGATTAATCCATATTAAATGCAAAACAAAACAAAACAAAACAAAATAGTAGATAAACAATAAAAAAAGCCATTTATTGTTAAAAACAAAAAAAATCATTATTATTACAGAAGTTAGTAAGATATTCTAGATAATAAGATAATAACTGGCAGAAGTCTGACTTTAGAAAATTTGATTTGAAGGAAAATAAAAGTAATCCACAGTGGTGGCAGGCAAGATTTCTCTGCAATTCTCAGATACTAGAACTGGTGACCAAAATTGCCAGGATTCCCTTTTTGGAATTTTATTACTGTCTTTATTTCAGTGTGGTCTTCAGTCTTTTAGATTCTTCCATATAGTAAAATTGCTCCACCTTTAAGACTAGAGAGGAGTCCTGGTTTTGTGCTGTAGAAAAAGTACTGGACCGAAAGATCAGTTTGAACTGCAAGGTATGTTGTTCAAACTCACTAGCCCTTCCCTGGAAATCCTATATAGGGTCACTGTGAGTTGGAACTGACTAGACAGTACTGAACAGCAACAAAGATCAGAGAGAAGAGGTATATTTTCACCAAAATAATCATTAGAAAAATACTGAGGAAAGGCTCTTACTGAATAAATATAGCGATGAGCCCATTCCTGAAATCATCTGTGGGTCAGCAGCCTGATTGGGTATGTGTGGATCATGTGCTTAATTATGTAACAAGGAGAGTGTGCCACTATAATTGGGAGCTAATGAGAAATGCAAAGTCTAGTAACTAAGGGAGAAAGAGTTATTATAGTTAAGGAAAAAAAGTTACAATGAGATATCACCTGACTCTCATTAGAAGGGCAGAGATAAAACAAAAACAAAGCAAACAACAAAAGTAAAATAAAACAGTAAACAACATGGGTTGGCAAGGGTATGGATAAATTGAAACCTGCATCCATTGATGGTGGGAAGGTAAAACAGTATAGCGACTGTGGAAAACAATTTTGTGGTTCCTTAAAAGTTGAATTTATAACTACCATATGATTCAGCAATCACAATCTTAAGTATATGGTCTCCCCAGAAATGTGCATGCAAGAATGCAGACAGAAGTCTGTATATAAATGTTACTTTCAGCACATTTTCATGAGTCAAAATTGGAACAACTGAAATGTCCAACAAAAGATGAATGGATAGGGAACTTTTCTCTAAAATACTAGTTGTTTCTGGATCACAGTCTTAACTCCTGCACTGCTTCTCCCTTCCTATATCCAAATTCCAGAGTAAGGCAGAAAATTCAACTTTGCAATTCTGTAGAGTTCGTTAAGTATGAGTTTTAGAAGTCCCAGTTTAATGGCCATAAACAGAAAATATATCTCTTTAAAAATGTCATTCATATTTTCAATGGCCTTTTTGTTTCCAGATGGAGAAGTTTAGATTAAAACTTGTCTCTTTCATGTAGGTCTTCACTAGAGTCTGTAAAGGTAACCAGCACTCCAATATTCTGATATTTTCTAAAATCACAGCTGGAGCTTAGGTAAGCACATATTCAAATATTTATTCAGGGTGTACTACTTACTAAGCTTTGGTAAGAAAGAGAAACAGACTACTTCTGAATGTTTAGCCTCAGCAAACGTTATGAATAGCAGTGGAACATTGTCAGATATAGTGTTGAAAATTGAAAACATTATGAATAGCATCAGAATATTGTCAGAGATAGGACCAGAAAACTGTGAGATACAGTACTTAGGTTGAAAGGCACTCAATGTTTGACTGGGGAAGAGCTACCTGCTCAAAGTAAAGATGACCTTAATCACACAAATGGGTAAAGTTTACAAATCTTCATTTGTTGATAGCTTACTCATCAGACAGAGACTGAAGGAATTTGAGGGAATGCCCTTCCATCACCTTTCAGACCCATAGCGACCCTGTATAGGGTTTTCAAGGAGCAGCTGGTGAGTTTGAACCCCTGACCTTGCAGTTCAAACGACTTTGCAGTCTGACACATTAGCCCACAGTGCCACACCAGAACATATAGGGGAACCAAAAACACTAGTGAGGTATGTTTACCATGGATTGGTTAAACATTCAAGATCAAAAGGGCAACATTTACCCAGAAACAAAGTTCTGAATGATTGGGAAGGAGGATGGAATAGAAACAGGAACTACAGGGAGGAAGTGGGATAACTGTTGTTACATGGGGGGAGGGGAATACAATCATTAAGATGAAACAAAGTGTGTGATTTGTTGATGTAAAACTGCTCTACAAACCATCAATGAATTAATAATAAAAAGTTTAAGAATAAATAAATACAAGAAGATGGAGGAAATACACAGTCAGGGTACCTAAAATAATTGGTTCATATTCATCCATTCCAAGAAATCCCATATGATCAAGAACCAACGGTCCTGCAGGAAGAATTCCAAACTGCACTAAAGATATTGTCAAAAAGCAAGGCTCCAGGAATTGATAGACTACAAATTGAAATATTTCAACAAACTGATACAAAATTGGAGGTACTCACTTGTCTTTGTCAAAAAATCTGGAAGACAGCTACTTGATTAAATGATTGGAAGAAATCCATATCTCTCCTTATTCTAAAAAAAAAAAAAATATATGGAATGCAGAAACCATCAACAATATCACAAACATCACATGCAAGTAAAATTTTACTGAAGTTAATTTTAAAATGGTTGCAGCAGTAGAAAAAACTATAGAAAGAATAAAAAAGACAAGAAGGATTAATAAAATCAACAAACCATTGGCAAATCTAGCAAAAGAAAAGAGGGAGAATACACAAAAACATGCATAGGAAACCACATGAGTGACATCACAACAGAATTAATAGAAATAAAAAGGATAATAACAGAATACTATGAAGAGATGTACTCCAACAAATTTGAAAATCTAGGGGAGATGAATACATTTTTAGAAAAACACGACCTACCTAAACTTATGCAGAGTGAAGTAGAAAACTTGAAAGAAGAAACTGATCAGTTTATCAAAGAACTCCCAAGCAAAACAAGTCCAGGTCCAGGCTAGAGGACATTAAAGACATATGGTAAAAAAAGCAAATGTAACTTGCTACAATCTGATGAACTAACTTGGCTTATATTTATATATGTTGTTGTTAAGTGCCGTTGAGTTGGTTCCCACCCATAGCGACCCTGAACAAGGTTTCCGAGGCTGCAAATTTTATAGGAGCAGAAAGCCTCATCTTTCTCCCGTGGAGCAGCTGGTAGTTTCGAACTGCTGACCTTATGGTTCACAGCCCGATTCGTAACCACTACGCTACCACATATATAAATATATATATATATTTATATATGTAGTAGCTCAAAATACCAACCAAGATAGTAGAAGTCTTCCAAGGATCAAGTCTGTCCCCTCTGTATAGATGGTTGATGTTGTCGTTGTAAAGTACCGTCGAGTCATTTCCGACCCATAGTGACCCTGTATAGGGTTTCCGAGGAGCACCTGGTGAGCTTGAACTGCCGTCCTTACAGTTCAAATGGCTTTGCAGTCTGGCGCATTAACCCACAGCACCACACCAGGACTCCCATAGAGGGTTGATAGGGATGGGCAAAATAGACATTGACTGCCTAAAATGGGGAACTATAAAGGCATGAAGTGCCTGTCTTACATGTTTTCAAGAGGGAGTTTAGTTTCAGAGTGTGTGGGGGAAGGTAAAATCCCCACTAAATAGTTTTCATCTTGTCTAGATGGGTCTGGTGAAAAGAGAAGGAGATAGGATTTTTTTGATTCAATAGTAAGTAATTGTTACCATGACTAATTGTAATTGTCACAGCTGTAAAGACAGAAGTTGTGTAACAAAAAGGGAAGAGTAGTTAATTTTACATTTCAGGAACAGAGTACCTTAGGACCATCAAGAGAGAAGAGCATGAGTGGAATGTGGGACCCTATCCAGAGAAGCAGCAACATCAGAGATGGCGGCAGAGATGATGACATAGAAAGATAGAGCTGCTGAGACTCTAGACTCATGGAAAGAGAAAGGCTGTGTGCTGGCAGTCAGGAGGCAGGCTTGCAGAATGTGCCATTTTGCTGTTTAAATCATTATATATTCCTGAGTGTTTTTGTGTACTTAAAAATAATGGTTGCAACAGCATGTTGACAGGGAACTACCAAAAATATAAGCCAGGTTGAAAAGAGGTTTTGAAATAACAGATAATCATTGCTGACATCAGATGGATCTTGGCTGAAAGCGAAGAGTACCAGAAAGATGTTTAGATGTATTTTATGGACTATGAAAGGACATTTGACTGTGTGAATCAGCAAATTATGGATAACATTGAGAATAATGGGAATTCCAGAACCCTTAATTGTGTTCAGAAGAATCTCTATCTAATCAAGAGGTAGTCATTCAAACAGAACAAGGGACTGTTGAATGGCTTAAAATCAGGAAAGGTATGTACCAGGCTTGTATCCATTCACCATATTTATTCAATGTGTATGCTAAGTAAATAATCCAAGAAACTGAATTATATGAAGAATAACATGGCATCATTAGTCTTTCTAATGTTATATGCAGATGATGAAATCTTGCTTGCTGAAAGTGAAAAGGACTTGAAGTACTTATGGATAAATATCAAAGACTACAGTCTTCAGTGAATAAGGAGGATCGTAGAAGAATTGATGCCTTTGAGTTGTGGTGTTGGAGGAGAATACTGAGGGTGCCATGGACTGCCAAAAGAACCAATAGATCTGTTTTGGAAGAGGTGCAGCCAGAGTGCTCCTTGGAGGCCAGGATGGCTAGGCTTCATCTCTCCTACTTTGGACATGTAGTCCGGAGGAAACAATCGTTGGAGAAGGAAGTCATGCTGGGTAGGGTGGAGGGTCAGAGAAAAAGAGGAAGACCCCCAACGAGATGGATCAGCCAGGTGGCATCATTGATGGATTCGGGGGTGGCAGCGGTGGTGAGGTTGGCCCAGGATCGAGCACTGTTTCGTTCTGCTGTGCATGGGGTCGCTATGAGTCGGTTCCGACTCAATGGCACCTGACAACAACAACAACAACAGTCTTCAGTATGAATTGCAATCATCATAGAGTTAAAGAATGTTCAAAGCATATCTTTGATAGAATTGACTACACTGTATTAGATCTCACCTTTGGGAAAAACTGCATCTCACCTGCAAAACCACTGGGAATCCTGGCCTAGTTAAATTGACACAGAACTTTAACTATCACAGTTAGCAAGTTTTGGTAGATGTTGCAGCAAATTTCAGTACCTGGGATGCAAGAGAGGGGAGAATCGGTGGTCTATATTAGGGATTATGGGAGGATTTAGCATCTTGGAAAAATCCAATATTTGAGCTGTCTTCAACTTCTACCTCCTAAGGACTAGCCTTGTGCAGATCCTTCTTTGTACTATATCTTGGTCTCAGGTATAATTGAGATCCTTCAATATTTAATGCTAATCATTATTTTGTCTAGAGACCTAATGCTGCATTTAATGTTAATGTCCTAACATTTAAACATATGGAGTCCTCAAATATGATGGAAATTGAAGATAATTTTGCTGTAATGAAGCACTTGAAGCATAAAACCTGTATCTGTAAGACTTTTTCTGCAGCCTTCAGAAGACTGCATAGAGATTTAAAAGCTGTTCAGAGTTGAATTATTACTTTTTAAGCATGTTATGATTCAAGTTATGATACATTTTTAGAAAGACAAACATGTTTATAGTGAAATATTATGATTTTGGGGTGGATGAGCCTGGAAACTCATTGGGAGGGGAATGCGGTAACTTTCAGAATAATGACTAAGTATATTAACATGTTTACAGTAATGGTTTCATGGGTGTATATTAATACTACAGTGTGTACTTTAAATATGTATAATTTACTGCACATCAATTATATCTAAATAGAGCTTTAAAAATATGACTCTGTTTGGATTTTTATTTACCAGGCAAGTCGTTTATGATACTATGTATCCATCTTGTTTATTTTCTCTATGATATTGGTTTAGGGTACTCCAGATCAGAAACTAATTTTTCCTTATCTAGCATATATTATAAATTATTTGTGAGTGTCTGAGTATTAACTGTGTTATTATGGACACTATTAAGTTATGAATACTTCAATATATTAGGATCTGCATTACTTTTGGGGTAGTATTAAACAGTTGGGAATATAGCAAAGCAAACAAAAAAGATAAAGATTTTCCAAAGAGGGGTTTTCTTGCTAAAAATTGTTATTATGGATTGTTGACTGTCAAGGTAACAGAAGGCACATAAGTTATTTGTTGGATATTCAATAATGTTTTAATATTTATGAGAGCCTACTATGTGCCAGGAAATATGTTAGACAGTGAAATGGGAAGCCAGTTTCAAGGAGATGATATTATAATGAGTATGGAAATACATTTACAAAAAATTTATGTGACGAAAATTTGAATGCTACTTAGGGAGGGATAAGGTTTTATCTTATGGTATTTCCTAGTACATTGTTGTTGTTAAGTGCTGTTGAGTCGGTTCAATTCATAGGATTTCTGTGGAGCGGCTTGTGGCTTTGAACCTCTGACCTGTCTGTTAGCAGCCTAGAGCTTAGTCTATACAGTGCCACCTAGTACGTTGTTGTTGTTATGTGCCGTGGAGTCGGTTCCAACTCATAGCCACCCTGAACAGGGCTTCCAAGGCTGTAAATCTTTATGGGAGCAGAATGCCTCATCTTTCTCCCACATCTTTCTCTCACAGTTTCGAACTGCTGACCCTGAGTTTAGCAGCCCAATTCATAACCACTATGCTACCAGAGCTCCTTGCCACCTAGTATAATAGGGTTAAAGTAATTCGATGATTATTCAAGACAGACTGCTGATTATTATGATTAAGCAGTTGATTGGTATTTAAAATTATTCTTTAAGGTAACAGATCTCAACCAGGAACATCTTTGTCCCCCAGGGGTTATTAGGCAAAGTTTGAGATGTTTTGATTGCCATGACCAGGGGGTGATCTTGGCATGGGATAGAGACCACATATGCTGGTAAACATACTACAATGATTAGGACAGACACCATAATACATAATAAAGAATTATCCTGCCCCAAATAACAATTTCACTGTGGTTGAAAAAAACCTGTCTTAAAATAATTTCAAGAAAAAAGACTATTGTTGAATATTTAATGCATACTTGAAAGCTCTGGTAGTATAATTTTTATCTAGGGAAAAGATAATTTAAAAGCATTTGTGTTTGGAATCTTCTTTCCTTTCTACATTAATGTATTCCTTCTAAAACTCTAAATTGAGCAGATTAAGTGATTTCCCGTCTAAAATTTTCAACTGCCTATGACCATGAGTGGTTCCCCTAAGTGCAAATGCAAGCTGTCTTCTCAGCAAGTTATGCCAGATTCGGTTATTAAGAAAATGAATACCCTGTAGATAAAATATGTTCCCATTTCAGAATAAATTACACATTTAAAGATGCTGCGGCAATCATCCAAATATGCTTCTTTGGTGCAAATCAAAATTCTATTTCTGTGTTCACCATATAGTTTCAGCACTAATATAAGTATATGGTAATGCCGGTGAAAGTAAATGATCATGCTCTCTAGAGTGTTAAGAGTGTGTGTTGCATACAAGTATGTGTCTGTATATTTGTGTATAGTTCATGCACATATCACTTTTGGCTTTCTACTGGTACCCAATATAGTGTTTTAAGGAACATTAAATGTCACTTAGTCATATTTGTACTTTTTGTAAAGAAGCATTTTATTGTTGTCTGTAGACAAACAAGTATATATGTTTGTATACAGTAAAACTTGGGAAAGCCAGATCCTGTGTAAGGCAGAAACCTTTTGGAAAAGAAAAACTTAAATATTTTCCACTAAAATGAAAGATAGAAAAGCCTTTCAAAGGCAGAAAACCTGGGAGAGCCAGAAAGGCGGTTCCTACCCACTTATAGCTCTTACAAGTTTCATTGTATATACATATATGATTATTTCATGTCATATAATGTTGATTCCTATTTATGAAAGTTATAATGGAGAAAGAAACTATATCTTCCAAAAGCCTTTCCTAAATTCCCCAGTCTGGAGATTACCCATAGACCCCTTGTTGTTGTTTTGTTAATTGCCGTCGAGTTGGTTCTGACCCATAGCGACCCTGTACAGGGTTTCCGAGGGTGTAAATCTTTATGGGAGTAGAAAGCCTCATCTTTCTCCCATGGAACGGCTGGTAGTTTCGAACCACTGACCTTAAGGTTTGCAGCCCGATTCATAACCACTATGCTACCAGAGCTCCTAGGTATGGCAATATTAATCCACTTACCAGATTGTTTTAAAATGGCTTATAATGCCATCTCCTGTAAGTGTCTATATATTTTCACTTTATATTCTGGGTCTATCACATTTTCTGGCAAAAAGTTCAGCATCAGAAAGTGTTTGATATGCTATGCGTTATCTTCTAAGATTGAGTTAAACTTGTCATCTTTGTTTCTTTTTTGTTTGTTTATAGATCAACCTTGCTTCTTAGCTACATATGTATTTGGTCACTTATGAGTTGTAGATTTGTAGATTCCCAATACATAGTCATCCTCTCCTTTGACCTTCCTATGGAATTTTACTTTATGCTCAGATAGTTATCAGTCTTCTCACAGTCTAGGCCAAGAGAAATGGCTCCATTTGCAACTCTAGAGCTACATATATGATGGTTAGTCCAGTTAACAAATGGCAGAAAATCCATCCTTCTTCCCATTGAATCATTCAGAAATTGAGAAGTAAATCTCAAACACTAGGAATTTGTGGTGGCAGAGAAATGTGCATAATTATTAATTTAAAATATTTAACCTTATAAGACTGGATGCAAAGATAGTCCCCTCATTCTTAGAAGAAAGGATTTTTCTCTTTATCTTCCTTTCAAGACATGAACATAGAAGCATGCTGCCACAGTTACTGCAGGCAGTTATGTTACAGAGGAAAAAGCTGGTCTAATATTAGAATTGACATAGGAGAGAGGACAAAGCCAAGAAATAACAGAGAAACAGAACTGAATATCCAGAACTAAGATCCTATCCTCCCTGTGGATTTAGATTATGTGACAAAATGTCTTTTAAATATCTGAATAGTGTATTCTGTTATTTGCAGCTAAGTATGTTGCTGTTGTTAAATGTCGTTGAGTCGGTTCCGACCCATAGCCAAGTATAAGAATGTTATAAATCCACACTTCCCACTTGTTAAAATCACTGAGATCTGTTTGTGCGTTCTGCCATTTAGGCTAGACTCACACATCACACATTCACCCATTCTCTCTACTCTCTGTTGTTGCACCTCAACATTTTAGTTCATATTTGTTCTCTTACCCTGGGGCAGGCCTGCTTACAATTGTATCTAGGTTTTGAACTCCTTCTAAGTGACTTATCAAGACAGTTTTTAAAGTGTCTGGGATGAGATGACAAGGGAAACAGATGCACTGAGCTGACTTTCTGCATCAAAGACAGAAGAAAGTGAGTGAAACAGATACAGACAGTGACCCTTAGACCCTGAGCATAAGAGGATAAGGCAGAGAGGTGGATTGAGTACTGATTGAAATAGGAAGCTGAACAGAATCAGTGTGAGAGAAGAAAAATAAGCAGATTGGGAGCTCGCTTGATACCACGACCTTGAGCTTTTGTAAACAGCTGTTATACAGTGGCCTGCAGACACAATGTGACTGGAGGTTGTCAGCAAGGGGGTACAATTCTACCTTGTTCCCATCCCTTCTAGTAGGCTGGGCCATGGTCGATCTCTGCCCTCATCATTCCAGCAACCAGTGGCACCTTTTCCTGTGCAGCCTTGGTTTTGCCTGGGGTCTGACATTTTGCATAGCATCCATGCTTCTGGAGGTGTGCGAACCAGTCTGGAACTAAGCTACAAAAGACAGAGTGCCTCAAAAAAGTGACCAAAATGCAGAATCGGAAAATACAACACCAGAAATGGTATCAGAACTACTGGACAAGGAATTAAAAATCATGTTAATTAAATAACTTCAATGGAATATGAGAAAGATCAAGGAAACTAGGGATGAAATTAAAACAACAACAACAACAAAATTTGGAGAATTTAAGTAAACTGACAAAATAGTTGGGAAAATGGAAACCATACAAATAATAGCAAGTAGAAAGCCAGAAGATTAGCACTGAGATTTCAGAAAGCGAAAATACACAGAAAGGGCAAAGAAACAGAACTGATTTCAATGGAAAGCTGAATTAGTGATCTTAAAGACAAATCTCAATATTCATCTGCTAGAAGAACAATCAGAAAAAAGCACAAGAAAAATTCAAACAAAACCTAAAATGTATTTGGGACATTATCAAGAGAAATAACTGCGGTGGGAATTCTAGAATAGTAAGAGATAAACAAAACCCATAGGATTTATTGTCCAAGAGTCGTTGGAAGAAAAATTCCCTAACACCATGAAAGCTAAGAAGTTAATCAAACTCCAAACAGTATAGATTCCAAAAGAAAAACACCAGGCATATTATAATCTATGTTTTCAAAACCAAAGGTAAGGAAAGACTCCTCAGAGTAGCTCATTAAAATGAAAAGTTACTTATAAAGGACAACTTTCTAGACTAAACTCTGATTTCTCAACAGAAACCATGCAAACAAGAAGACAATGGAATGGCATCTATAAAATTCTGAAAGAAAACAAAATGCCAACCAAGAATCATATATCTAGCAGAACTGTTCATCAAATATGATGGCAAAATTAAGTCATTTTCAGACAAACAGAAATGAAAAGAATTTATAAAAACCAGACCAACCTTACAAAAAATACTGAAGAGAGTAATTTGGACAGAGAATCGACAACAGCAAACAACAACCTGAGACTAACATATATGACAGTATCACCTAGACTCAACTCAGATAATAGAAGTATACCTATAAACATAAAAACAGACCTATAAAACTGAAAATACAGAAACAGATACAGTTGCAACAGCAACGACAAACAAGAATAAAGTAAAAAGAGGTAATAATGTAGTCTCAAAAATTTCAAATGACTAGTAAATCAAATAGATTTCAAGGAAAAACAAAAGTAAGCCTAACTCTAACCCTAAAAATAGAGCATCTTACTCCTAGCCCTATTCCATCTCTTACCCTTAACACTAACCCTAGTCCTAACAGTAACCCTATTATGCAATGAAGTCTTAAGCCTAGCCAAGACCTAACCACAGCCCCCACTACTTATTTATATCCACCCTCCCCCAAAAGAGAAGAAACAAAAGACAGCTTTTAAAGCCAATAAATTCCTTCTCTAGGAGAAATTCCATGCCAGTTGTTAATATGTTAAGTTTTGCACTTCCTTAGACTTTCCACCTATTCCTGAGACTGAGAGAATTTATGGAATATTGGGAATAGTAGAACATGTTAATCAGGGGCTGAGATCTGGAGTAAAGTCTGTTTTAAATATCTTCACAACTTAGTGAACTTACCAAAAAACTACTGCCTTTGAGTCAGCTCTAACTCATAGTGATCTTACTGAACATGGTAGCACTGCTCCATAGGGTTTCCAAGTTGCTGTAGGATAAGCACTGGGCTGCTAACCACACTAACTGCAAAGTTAGGAATTCAAACCCACCAGCTACTCTTGGAATACCTGTATAGAGTCATTAAGAGTGGAAACTGACTGGACGGCACATACCAACCAAAACAACAAGTTTATACAGAATTACACTGCTACATCTTTCTTAATCAGAACAGTTTGTAACTTCTAACTGCCAGCCTTTCAGTTAGAAGTCAAGTGCTTAACCATTGTGCCACTAGGCATTTTCTAGTGATCTTAGGTGATATGTTTGGCCTTGCTAAACTTTAATTTCATTATCTAGAACATACGCAAACAACGACCAACAGGCAAAATCCAGCCCATTTCCTGTGTGATTGTCTACTTTTTAACAAAGTTTTATTGAAATATAGTCACACTCATTTTGTTACATGTGAGGGGCTTCAAAAAGCTTATGGAAAAATGGAATTGAATGATAATTGAATTTTTCTATGAACTTTTTGAAGCTCCCTCGTATTGTCACAGCTTTTAAGTCACAGAGGCATTTGAATAGCTGCATAAGAGATAGTAAGGCTGGAAAAGGTCTAGTATACTTTTTATCTGACCCTTTATCAAAAATGTTTACTGAGTCATAACTTAAAAATAAGGATAAGAAAAGGCTCTAGGTCAAAGGATTGTACAGAAACATTCAACAGACATTATCTGTTGTTATTGTTGCAGAAGATAATAATAATGATTCTGAAAAGATCAGCGTCTGAAAATCAAAAGTGATTTGAACCAATAACATCAACATATTTTGCAGTTCAGAAAATGGCTACTATGAGGACACATGATCTATTCCACTAAACATTATTTATTAGCAGGATGAAGAAAACAATATTTATTTCTGGAGCCAGTCCCCCAGGTGATGTATAAATATAATTACAAGGCAACATAAATCTATTTATACTACCCTAGTGAGACTGTGATACTTTAAATCTTATTTTTTCATTCAGAGGAAATAAATGTTATTTTAAAAATCATAATTCATTGTTATTGTTAATTCAATAATAACAATTGTGGATGGTACTGCATTAGTGGAGAATATATCACTAGTGTTTGGCCAGACAGTGGAACAATTAATTGAACCCCCATTTTCCCTAAGAGGTTTATTTGTCATGTCAAAGTTACTCTGGTCTGGTGCAACACAGATGGTGTTGTGACAGCACAAAATGATGAGTGCCACATTGTTCCTCTTAATGATCTTCTTCTGCTCCATTCATCTTGTGTTGCAGTATTAGATCTCTGGTATATTCTTTGAAAACAGGAAGAGTGACGTAAAGGGAGTCAAAGATGTTGAATCCTTTTGTAATTTTTCTGATTGCTATTTGTGTCCAGTAAACACTAATTTGTAATATGGAATAAAAAACAAAACAAAACAAAACCCCAAAAGTAACCCACAGAACACCAGATTTTTCAGTAAATGAAAAAAAAATAGCATATCATTTTCTCAAAAAGAGTAGAAAGTATCAGAGTTTGATATAAGCAAACTCTGTTAAATTATGACATGTCACTAGATTGGGTAAGTAAAGAGAACTGTTACACAGTTTAAAAAATAGATACATGGTTAAACTGTGATTGTCATTCTTAATTAACCATTGAATGGTTAGAAGAGCATAGAAAAGATTAATAAAAATAATGAAAATGTCAATAGGGAAAACAGCATAATTCACATAATGAAGAATATCAGATTCAAACACAGTTTATAGTACAGTATTGTTGTTGTTGTTGTTGTTGTTGTTGTTAAGTGCCGTCGAGTCGGTTCCGACCCATAGCGACCCTGAACAGGGTTTCCGAGGCTGTAAATCTTTACGGGAGCAGAAAGCCTCATCCTTCTCCCGCGGAGCAGCTGGTAGTTTCGAACTGCTGACCTTGAGGTTCTCAGCCCGATTCGTAACCACTACGCTACCATAGAGTTGATAATACAGGAATAAAATAAATTAATATTCAAATTTACTTTATGGCTTTATTCTTAAATTCATTTTATGGCACTACTTTGTGCGTTTGTAATATCTACTTATTTAGCTTTTGAAGTAAATATCAAATAGAACTGTCCTTCAAACTGTAAATCTTTCCTAAGCAGTATCTTGGAAAGAATGGTAATGAGATTTACAGGAGGTTATCTCAAAGTTTGGATATCTACAAAATTCTTAAGGGCACTTAGCATACATTGAAACCATCAATTTAAGAATTACAATTTAAAATATTTGAACTTGGAAATTTTCCTAACTTACTATTCATGAGATTGTTGATATAGTTTGCAACTATTCATCAATGGGGGTCTAAGATGAAACTTGATGTTAGTTAGAGTTATGGATTATTTTTCTCATCTAGTCAGTTTCTTGTTCTTATTTTTGAATATAGAAAAATTTAACTTACAGTAAGAATGATATGAATAATTCTAATTGTTAGATAATTCTAGATACAATTTCAGACTCTTCAAAATATTAAACACATCCCTGAGAAGTGCCATTAAAAAAAAACACACACACACAAAAAAAAACTGCAGTGTAAAAATTCACGTGGTCTCACTGGACATTATTGGTGTCATCAAGGAGTGCTTTTCATCTTATACCCAATTTTGAATTGATGAACACATTTTTCCTTGACTGTCAGCATATTTGAATATGGGAAACCAGTCATGGGGAATATGGGACAATTGCCAACGTCTTTATACAACACACTCTAAAACATACATGTTCAGTAGATGAAATATGAGCATATGAAAAATATCACTATTTTTTCAACACTGAATCATGAAAACATTAGGAGATGTGTTTTATAGGCTACTTACTGTACTCTGTGGACATGACAATATACTGGGCTGAAATTCAGACAATTTTTTTTTTTTTAGTAGAGCAGTGCTTTTCTTTGCTAGACATAGAACTTTTGCTCGGTACACATTAATCCTGACATACGCTTTTAGTGTCTTCTAGTGTGTATAACTAAAGAGAAACATTATCTACTGTGGCATATTTTTCAATAATAAGCCATACAAAAAGATATCAAGCATGTCTTCTTTATACTGCATAGAGCTTAAAATGTATTCATATCCTGTATGTGCATTGTCTTGTCTACTGCAAAAGGAAATGTTTTAGTAACTGCTTGTCCTTGTCGACATAATATGCCATGAATATTTAAGATTTCTAGACTGTGCCTTAAATGGAATGAGTACTCACTTTCCTGACTTTCCCTTTTTCTGCTCTCTGGGTATTTGATGAGTATTAGAATCAACCCTTGAACTTAAGAGAAGGAATTGTAAATTGAAGATCGTAACAAAAAACAAAGCCAGTGGTACAGAGTCCACACCAACTTATAGTGTTTCCAAGTAGAATAGTACTTCTACTTGATTTTCAATGGCTGTGATCTTTCTGATGTAGATTACCATTCCTTTCTTCCAAGGTACTTCTGGGTAGATCTGAAATCTAATCTTTTGGTTGGAAGCCCAGTGTTTAGCTATTTAATTCACTAACTTTTATTGCAGGTGGTAGAGGCCTAATTATAGTCCTGGTTTGTATGTGAATCAGATCTTGTTTCCACAATTCCTTTGTCAGTTTGTTGTACTGTGGTGGCTTGTATGTTCCTGTGATGCTGACTGTTATGCCACCAGTTTTTGAAAGTGTCGCCCATTGTGGACTGGTTAATTAGCTGAGCTAAGAGAGACTAGTAAGGAGGAGAAGAAGACCATTTGTGAGTGGTTAGACATTGAAAACCTTTTGAATAACAGAGGAACTTTGTGCAATATAGAGTCAGAAGATGAAACCCTCAGGTTGGAAAGCATTCACAATATGACAGGGCAAGAGTTACTTCTGTAAAGGAGAGTTGACTTTACTGATGTGGATGGGAAAAAAGCTTTTAGGACTTTTATTTGCTGAGAAGGCACAACTCACAATAAAGAGAAAGAATTGCAAATGTATATTAATAATCAGAATATGGGATGTACAGAATATGCATCTAGGGAAATTGGAAGTTGTCAAAAAGGAAAAGGAGCACATAAAGATCAGCATCCTAGGTATTAGTGAGAAGAAATGCACTGGAATTAGCCATTTTGAATCTGACAATCATATGGTTTACTATAATGGGAATGATACAGAGAAATAGTGTTACATTCATTGTCACAAAGAACATTTCAAGAACTATATTGAAGTACGATGCTTTCCGTGATAAAATAGTATCCATACATCTATAGGGATGACCAGTTAATATCACTACTGTTCAAATTTATGCACCAAATAATGAAGCTAACAATTATGAAATTGATGAATTCTACCAATTTCAGTTTGAAATTAATCAAACATGCAATCAAGATCCACTGATAATTATTGGTGGTTAGAATTAGAAAACTGGAAACAAAAAAGAAAGTTCAGTAGTTGAAAAATATGACCTTAGTGATAGAAACAATGCTGGTGATCACATGACTGAAATTTGCAAGACCAACAACGTATTCATTACAAATACCTTTTTCCAACAACATCAGGGTGACTATATCCATGTGCCTCACCTTATCGAATACACAGAAATTCAACAGATTACTTCAATGGTAATAGATGCTGGGGAAGCTCAATATTATCAGCAAAAATAAGTTTAGGGGCTGACTGTGGAACAGACAAAAATTTGAAAATTAAAGACCATCCTATGCAAGTGACTCCACAATACTTAACAACAACAAAAACTATGCAAGTGAAAGCTGGAGTTGAAGAAAATTAAAACAAGCTCACAAGAGCCAACGTATATGCCATCTGAATTTAGAGACCATCTCAAGAACATATTTGATGCACTAGATATGAGTGATTAACGACCAAAAGAGTTGTGGTATGACATCAGTAACACTGTACGTAGAGAAGGCAAAAGGTCATTAAGAAAATGGGAAAGAAAGTAAAGACCCAAATGGATGTCAAACAAGACTCTTAAACTTGCTCTTTCACATAGACAACCTAAAATGAATGGGAAAAAATGAGGACATGAAAGCTAAACAGAAAATTTAAAAGGGCAGCTTAAAAAGATAAAGTCAAGAATGAACATGAAGTGTTCAAATACCTACACTTAAAAAACCATTTCTCAAACTGAAAGAGCTGAAGAAAAACTCAAGTCTTAGGTTTCAGTATTGAAGGTTTCCATGGGCAAAATATTGAATGACACAGGAAGCATCAAAAGAATACTGAAGTAATTAATATAATGAGTCACTATATCAAAAAGAGGAGTTCTGGTGTGGCTAATGTGTCAGACTGTAAAGTCATTTGAACTGCAAAGTCGATGGTTCAAGCTCACCAGTTGCTCCTTGGAAACCCTATACAGGGTCGCTATGGGTCAGAATTGACTTGACGGAACTTAGCAAGAACAACATACCAAAAATAATTGGCCAGTGATCAATCATTTCAAAAGGTACCATATGATTATGAACCAATGGTATTTGAAGGAAGAATTCCAATTGGCTCTGAAGGCATTCATGAAAAAGAGGGCTTCAGAAATTGACAGAATACTAATGGGAATATTTCACAAACCGATACATCACCAGAGGTGCTCCCTTATTTATGCCAAGAAATTTGGAAGACAGCTACCTGGCCAACTAATTGTTTCTGTTGTTGTTAGGTGTCTTCAAGTCAGTACAGACTCATAGCAACCCAATACACAACAGAACAAAACACTGCCTGGTCCTGAGCCAACCTCACAATTGTTGCCATGCTTGAGCCCATTGATGCTGCCACTTTGCCAAGAAACCCATATTTATGCCAATTCCTAAGAAAAGTGACTCAACACAATGCAGAAATCATCTAACAATATCATTAATTTCACATGCAAATAAAATTTTGGTGAAGGTAATTCAGAATTAGTTGCAGCAATATATACACAGGAAGTTGCCAGAAATTCAAGCTAGAATCACAAGAAAACATCAAAAGAGGGATTTTGGCTGAAAGCAAAGAATACTAGCATGATGTTTGTTGTTGCTGTTATGTGCTTTCGAGTAGGTTCCAACTCATAGCAACCTTATAGTGAATTTGAATCACTGACCTTAAGTTCAAACCATTCTTATTGTTGAGTGCTTATCCTACAGTGCCACAACAGGACTCCAGAAAGATGTGTACTTGTGCTTTATTGATTATGCAAAGACATGTAACTGTGTGGATCATAACAAACTATGGATACCATTGCAAAGATTGGGTATTTCAGAACATTTAATTGTGCTCATTTGTTGTTGTTGTTAAGTGCCATTGAGTTGGTTCTGACCCATAACAACCCTGTAGAGGGTTTCCAAGGAGCAACTGGTGAGTTGGAACTGCCAACCTTGCAGTTCAAACCAACTTTGCAGTCTAATGCATTAACCACCAGCACCACACAAGGACTCCAATTGTGCTCATAAAGAACCAGTAAATAGATAAAGAGGCAGTCTTTACAACAGAACAAAGAGATACTGAATGGTTTAAAATCAGTAATATCTTTTCACCATGCTTGTTCAATCTTTAAACTGAGCAAATAATCTGAGAAGCTGGGTTATATGAAGAAGAATATGGCATCAGTATTGGAAGAAGACTCATTAACAACCTGTGATATTCATATGACACAACTTTATTTGCTGGAAGTGAAGAGGATTTAAAATACTGAAGATCAGACTCTGTCTTCAGTGTGGATTGCATCTCAGTGTAAAGAAAATGGAAATCCTCACAACTGGACCAATAAATCACATCATGATAAATGGAGAAAAGACTGAAGTTTGCAAAGACTTAATTTTGCTTAGATCCATAATCAATGCTGATGGAATCAATAGTTAAAAAATTATAGGATACATTGCATTAGGCAAATCAGCTAAAAGAGTCCTCTTAAAGTGCTAAACAGCAAAGATGTCACTGTTAAGACTAAGGTACTCTAGACCCTAGTAATAGTATTTTTAATTGCCTCTTTGCATTTGAAAGTTGGACAATGAATAAGGAAGACTGTAGAACACAGGTATTTGAGTGAACGTGTTGGTAAAGAATATTGAAAGTATCATGAAGTGTCAGAAGAACAAACAAATCTATCTTGGAAGAAGTGCAGCCAAAATGTTCCTTCGAAGTCAGGATAGTGAGACTTTGTCTTTCAGTCTTTAGACTTGTGATCAGGAGGAAACATTTCCTAAAGGAAATCATGTTTGATAAAAATGGATGGCCAACAGAAAAGAGAAAGATCACCAACAAGCCAGAATGACACAGCAACAGCAACAATGGGCTCAAACCTGCCAACAATTTTGATGGTGGCACCGGATGGGGCAGTGTCTAGTTCTGTTGCACATAGGATCACTATTATTTGGACCAATTTGATAGCACCTACTGGTGTGGTGCTGTGGGTTAATGTGCTGGAGTGCAAGGTCGGTTTGAACTGCAAGGTCTGTGGTTCAAGCTCACCAGAAGCTCCTTGGAAACCCTTATAAGATTGCTATGAGTCAGAACAGATTCAATGACACTTAACAACAACAACCATCAAATTCTGGTGTGGCACTGTAGGATAAAGCACTGGACTACAAGATTAATTTGAACCACAAGGTCAGTGGTTAAAATTCACCAGCTGCTCCTTGGAAATTCTATACAGGATCACTATGAGTTGAAACCAACTCGACAGCACTTAACAACAACCATCAACAATATGTTGGATGTGCATTGGACTGGTACCACAAGTTGGCAGTTCAAACCCACAAGCTGCTCTTTGGAACCCTATGCAGGGTTGCTATGAGTTGGAACTCACTCGACGACACACAACAAACAACAACATTAACAAAAAATCTGAAATAGAAATCTTTCAACAAATGGTGCAGCACTCACTCATCTATGCCAAGAAATTTATAAGACAGTTACCTGGTCACCTGAATGCAAGCGATCCATATTTGGCCCATTCCACAGAAAACTGACCAAACAGAATGTGGAACTCATTAGACAATATCATTAATATCACATGAAAGTAATTTTTTGCTAAAGATAATTAAAAACCAGCTGCAATGATATAGCTACAGGGAACTGCCAGAAACTCAAGCTGGATTCAGAAAAGGATGTGGAACTAGAGATGTCATTGCTGACGTCAGATGGATCTTGACTGAAACCACTGAAAACCAGAGAGATGTTTACCTGTGCCTTATTGACTATCCAAAGACTGTCTACTATGTGGATCAAGCCTAGATATGGATAACATTGCAAATAATGTGTATTCCAGAAGACTTAATTGCACTTATGAGGAACCTGTTCATGGACAAGACAGTAGCTTGAACAGAAAAAGGGAACACTATCCTATAGCACCACACCAGGATTCCCATTCTTCAATATGTTGTAGTTGCTATTAAGTACCATCGAACTGGTTCCGACCCTAGTGACCCTGTATAGGGTTTCTGAGGAGCAGCTGGTAAGCTTGAACTGCTGACCTTGTGGTTCAAACCAGTTTTGCAGTCTAGCACATTAACCCACAGAGATGAGAAAACATAGCTCTGTAGGATCTGGTTTGGTTTTCGTTTAACAAAGTGAGAAATGACTTGTTTAAAGTTTCTTCTCTAGTTAATATATACTCCCCTCTGGTTAAAGTAGAATAAGATGTATTGATAATTACTGCCAATTGGAATGCAAAGGTTGGAAACAAGGAGGAAGGGTCAGTACTTGGAAAATATGACCATGGTGATAGAAACGATGCTGGAGATTGCTTGATAGAATTTTGTAATACCACTGACTTCTTCATTGCAAATGCATATTTTAAATTACATAAAAGAGGACCATGCACAGGGACCTCATAAGATGGAATACACAGGAATCAAATTGACTACATGTGTGGTAAGAGACAGTGGCAAAGCTCCATATCATTAGCCAAAACAAGGCCAGGGGCAGACTGTAGAACAAATCATTGATTGCTCATATGCAAATTCAAGCTGAAACTGAAGAAAATTAAAACAAGTCCACATGAGCCAAAATATGATCATGGATATATATTCCACTGAAGAACAGATGTGATACATTAGACACTATAGACCGAAGTCCAGAAGAATTGTGGGATGACATCAAGAGCATCATACAGGTAGAAAGCAAAAGGTCATTAAAAAAAAACAAGAAAGAAGGGAAAGATCAAAATGGATGTCAGAAGAGACTCTGAAACTTGCTTTCCAGCCTTAGATGCTAAATTAAATGAAAGAAATGAGGAGCAAGAGTTAAATATAACATTTCAAAGAGCAGCACGAGAAGACAAAGTCAAATATTGTAACAAAGTATGTAACAACCTCGAGTTAGAAAACCAAAAGAGAAGAATATACTCAACATTTCCCAAGCTAAGGGAACTGAAAAAAAATTCAAGTTTCAACTTGAAATATTGAAGGATTCTATGGGCAGAATATTGAATGATGCAGAAAGCATAAAGAGAATATAGAAGGAATAAACAGAGTCACTGTACCAAAAAGAAATGGTCAATGTTCAACTATGTCAAGAGGTAGCATGTGATGAAGAACCAATGATCCTGAAGAAAGAAGCCCAAGGTGCACTGAAGGCACTAGCAAGAACAATGCTTGGGGAATTGATGGCAAAAAAAATTAAAATCTTTCAACAAACCATGGAAACATTGGAGGCACTCACTCATCTATGCCAACAAATTTTGAAGACAACTATCTGTCCACATGACTGGAAGAGATCCATATTTGTGTCTGTTCTAAAGAGAGGTGACACAACAGAATGCAAAAGTCATTGGACAATATCACTAATATCTCAGACAAGTAAAATTTTGCTAAAGATATTCCAAAAATGACTCTAAACATTCACAGAGAACTTCCACAGAATCAAGCTAGATTCAGAATAAGATGTGGAATGAGGGATATCATTACTGATGTTAGATAGATCTTGGCTAAAAGCACAGAATACCAGAAATATATTAATGGTGCTTTATTGACGATGCAAAGGCTTTCATTGTATCGATCATGACAAGCTATGGACAACATTGCAGAGAATGGAACACTTAATTGTGCTCATGAGGAAATTGCACATAGACCAGGAGGCAGTTGTTTGAACAAAACAAGGGAACACCGAATGGTTTAAATTTAGGGACGGTGTGCACCAGGGTTATAGTTTTCACCATACTTTTTCCATCTGAATGCTGGTCATATAATCTGAGAAGCTGGATTATATGAAGAAAAACGTGACTTCAGGATTATAGGACGACTCATAAACAACCTGTGATACTCTGATGATACAACCTTGGTTGCTAAAAGTGAAGAGGACTTAAAGTGCTTACTGATGAAGATCAATGGAATCTAGTATACATTACACCTCAACGTAAAAATGACAAAACCTCTCACCACTGGAATAAACAACATCCATATAAATGGAGAAAAGATTGAAGTTGTCAAAAACTTCATTTTACTCCGATCAACCATCAACACCCATGGAAGCAGCAGTCCAGAAATTAAACGATGTATTGCATTATGCAAATTTGCTGTACAAGATCTCTTTAAAGTGTTCAAGAGCAAAGATGTCAGTTTAAGGACTAAGATGCACTTGACCCAAGCCATTTTCAATAATTTCATATGCATGTGAAAGATGGACAGCAACTAGGAAGGCCATAGAAGAACTGATGCATTTTAGCATGGTGTTGGAGGACATTTTTTAAAGTACCATAGACTGCCAAAAGAACAAACCAATGTGTGTTGGAAGAAGTATAGCCAGAATGCTCCTTGGAAGCCAGGCTGGCCAGACTTCACCTCTTATACTTCAGACATATTGTCAGGAGGGTCCATTTCCTGGAGAAAGATATCATGCTTGGTAAAGTGGAAGATCCAAGAAAAAGAGATATACCCCCAATGAAATGGATTTTCACAGTTACAGCAGCAATGCGTTCACCACATAGCAGTGATTATGATGTTTGTGCAGAACTGGTAAGTTTAATTCTGTTGTTCATAGGGTCACTGTGATTTGATACCAACTCGATGGCCACTAACAACAACAGCTAAGACGCAACTTGATGTACTTGAGCATCTTTACTTGTTTTGTAGGTTTTTTGATTTATCTTACAAAAAAAAGAAAACCATTAGAGAACAAAATACGAGATGAAAAGGTAAGTCTTACTCATGGGAAGAAGTCTCCTTAACCCTTGTATAAATGTACCCATCTTTTCCTTTAGAACTGAATTTGAATTGAGACGTTTTACAATATGCAGACTTTTTTTTTCTTCTTTTTTTTTGTTGTTAGGCCACAGAAGGTCTTATTATCCTTGCCCCTAGAGAACTAATCGAGTATATAATTGACTGCTTAATATAGAGACTAATTAGGTGTTTAAGGAATTGTTGAAAAGATCTTCTCTAAGGTGATATTGTATTCATCTTTTCTATAAGTAATTTAACAGGTTTTTTTTGTTAAACATGTATTTTTTATTTGTACCTTATTTAAATCATTTAAGATATTTTATTCTATTTTGAGATAAAATATGTACAAAAATAACCATGAGCCAGTATCAAGAAAGTATTTTTAAAATCACAAATAAATAAATTATATGTTATAATTTAGAGGAAAGAATAGTTACTCTTTACAAAATATTTTTTTTTTAAAGTAAAAAATATTAAGGCACTTCAGTTGGAATTAGAGTTTATGAGTCAGCTTGTGATCATTTAATATGTCAGATAAGCATCACTTTAGTACAGTTTAAAGATTTAGAACGCAATGCCTCATACTCTGGAGACTGCTTGTGTTTATATTACCTTTTTTTTTTTTTTTTAAGTTTTCTTTCCCTGTATAGTTTTGCTTTGGAAAATATTTAAAGTGTATTCAACAAATAGAATTTGGCACTTTGAGAGGGCTTAAAAGATTTCTGATAAACGAGTCACTTGATTCTATGTGAGAAAAATGTCAGTTTAAAGTTTTACTTAGTTTACATTCAAAAATTCATTTATCAGAGACCATGTGGTATATCTGCTTCTTGTTAAAGATTAGAACAGTCTGTTTGCATCACATATATTCCTACCTTTTGTTTTTCTTTGCCCTAGTGTGGCAATGAAAGTAGTTTCTGATCCAGAATGACTATTTATTATGGATTGCAATGATTTCTCTGTATCTTAGTTCTTATTATGGAGAACGTCATTGGAAGGACATAATACTTTCATAGGTGACTAATCTGTGATTAAGATAGATCATTCATTGCTTCATAAGTAACATCTGGCATCAAAGATAATTTCATTGATTTGAAATCTCATAAAACGTAGCATCAGTAGATTGAAGAAGAGACTATCATTTTCTCTGGTTATAATGAACCATCCCTACTGGAAAGCACAGAAATGTCCTTTTTATATTTTCCCAATGATCTATAAAGTGGCCAATACATTTTTTGAAGCTATCCTATAAATTTGCTTCCCTAAAACAGACCATCTTTGAGCAACTAGGAAAAAAAAAGATACAATTCTGAGGCCTAGAACATTCTTTAAAGAGTGGCTTCTGTTTTGCTAACACTTATTTTGCTGATATATAACCACAGATACTAAAAGAGGAGACAATTGATTTCTAATGAAAAATATGTTTCCGTAGCCACTGTGGCCCATAAGCATCATTTTCACTCCAGGTAATGAAAGAACCTTATAAAGAATTACATCACTGAGAGATTGTAATGATGAGAAAGCTTTACTATTTTCTGGGAATAAATCAAGAAGTGATTTTTTTGCCCCCAATCTGCAATGATGTCAGTCACTGCTGGGAACTTTTATGGGTTCATATTGGGTAATCGCAGTAGTAACAGAAAACATCTTAAAATTTTATACTAATTAAAACTAACAATACTAAGCTCCTGGATTAATAGAAAATATTGACTAAAAAAAATGTTTCTCTGATCCAAAGTTTGAATTCAAATATTGGATGATATTTAAGAAATTAAATTACTCTCATACTGATTATTTTATGGTATTTGAAAATTCCTGCATTCATTGCTTCTCTATGGTAAAATGAGGATAATGTTATTTTGAAAAAAAAAAAAAAAAATGCGTACCTGAAGAGAAAAGATCATTATGAGTTGATGGTTAATATTGTGTGCTGTTGAGCTGGTTTCAACACACAGCAAGCTTTTAAAGGATTTCTGAAAGTGGCTGGTGGATTTGCCCTGCTAATCTGTGATTACCAGTCCAGCCTTGTACTCCAGTGCCACACTAGGTTAATGTACTTGTATCTGTAGAATATGAATTCATTTTGCTGTTTTAAGTGCTGTCAAGTCAATTATGATTCATAGCAATCCTGTATAGGGTTTCTGAGGAGAAGTGGTGGGTTTGAACTGCCCACTTCGAGGTTAGAAATCCAATGTGTATCTTACAGCGTCACACCAGAACTTGCTGTTATTGTCATTGTTAGGTGCCATTCAGTCTTTGGTTGTGGTGGTAGTGTGCCGTGGAGTCGGTTCTGACCCTGTATAGGGTTTCCAAGGCTTTAAGTCTTTACAGGAGCACTCAATCTTTATGGGAGCTTTATAGAACTCAGCTACCATTAACAGCATGACTTGATTGCATTGATGGGGGAACACAAGTTCTATGAGTTGGAGAAGTTATTTTTGCTCATAGTAAAAAGCGGCAGCAAGAGCAATAACTTGCATACATGCCAGATAATCTAAAATTTACTTAGCTTTTCTTCATATTTCAACACAATATATTAAACACCATTTATCCTATTTCTAAACGCTCCAACATAACTATCAGCTTCATTTCATAGTCATGGAAATCTCCCTCAAGCCCTCCATGCATCTCCATGCATCTGTTTCTATCTGGAATAATTACTCTCCAGGACTGATGCATATATATCATCTTAGTAGTTTCCTTGTTTTTTCTCCTTTATTAGCTATACTTTTACTGAAACTCCTCCCCCCCCAATTTTGTTCTTTACACTTTCATTTTGTGGAAAATATTCTTTAGATATCTGAAAAGGAAGGCAAATATTTTTACACTTTTTTAACTAGCCAGACTATATTGTTATTGTTAAGTGTTAAGTTGGTTCAAACTCATAATGACCTTATATAAGGTTTCAGAGGAGCACTTAGTGGATTTGAACTGCCACCTTGTGTTCAGCCACCCAGTGATTATCCTACAGCTTCACACCCAGACTCCAAGTCAGACTATGTTGTTGTTGTGAAGTACAGTACAGTAAATACTGACTTACAGCGAACTAGTATAGAGTTTCCAAGCAGTGGCTGGTGAGTATGAATTGTTAACCTGTGGTTCAAAATGCCTTTGTGGACCAATAATTATCCTTCAGTGCCACACCAGAACTCCAAGTCAGATGATAGGTCTTACCTAAGTTCAAGAACAAAGAGAAAGATAACTTGGATATAGATCAATTTAGTTTCACTTTATTTTACACCAAACTAGTAAACAAGTAATACAAAACTATGAGAAATGAAAATATGAGTGAATCTTTATAGTCCAAATAGTGCCCAAAGTTCTGCTGTCAAAGCAGTCTGAACTGAGTGAATGGACAGATCAGAAATGCCAAGGGCTGGATGCTCACTTTTTTCTAAAAAAAAAAAATCTATAAACTGGCATGTGGTACCCTTGTCAGCAGCATTCAAAGATCAGCATAGTGTTTTCTTGATTTATTTATTACTATGGCATTTGACCACCACTAGACATTCTTGTTTATGTAATTTATTATTTTTTTTAAACTTTGCTGTTCACCTGACTGATAGACTGGATATGAATTTCTTATTAAAAATCATATTTCTTTATTTTTGAACTTTTGGTACAACTGCATTTTTGCGTTCAATATTGCTCTTCAATAATCCAATGCAATTTTGACTCCATTTCATTTTGTTACTTTTTGTCTTTTTTCCCCTTTTCTAAGAAAATATGGGCCTTTTTTATAACTTACTATGTTACATCCTATAACACTTATATAACACTATTATATTAGTAACAGATGCAAGGGTAAGAGAACTTTTAATTTATTCAGATTTTTATTAGGGAGCGATGGTAATTCAGTAGTAAAATTCTTAAGGCAGTAGACACAGCTTTAATTCCTGACCAACTTACCTCATCCACCATTTGTCTGTCAGCTTGTCAAATTGGGGGTTGTCCAACTATGGTGTGTTGCTGCGATGTTGGAAGCTAGTCAACAGTATTTTAAATACCAGCAGGGTCACCCATGGTAGACAGGTATCAGCAGAAATTCCAGACTAAGACAGACAAGGAAAAAGGAGAGGTTTTTATAAATGTTTAATCACTGAAAATCTTACGAATAGTAGAGCAACATTGTCAGATACAG
>NW_006408586.1:12682577-12707273 GCF_000296735.1 Chrysochloris asiatica
TATATTATATATATATGTGTGTGTGTGTTTGTGAAGTGCCATTGAGTTGGTTCAGAACCATAGTGAACCTGTATAGAGTTTCCAAGGAGTGGCTAGTGAGCATGAACCACTGACTTCAGCATTTGAACCAACTTTACAGTCCAGCGTAATATATGATATAGCATATATATATGATAGTTATGTGCTGTGCAGACAGTTCTGACTCAGCCTTTCTGTACAGGGTTTCTGAGACTGTATATCTTTAAAGGATCAGAAAGCCTCATCATTCTCCCTCAGAACAGGTGGTATTTTCAAACTGCTAACCCTGAGATTAACAGTGCAATTTGTAACCACTACGTTACCATATCTCCATATATGTATACATATTTATATATTAGCAGATGTTATAACAAGGAAATATATATATATATTTATAGCTCTGGTAGCATAGTGGTTACAAGTTGGGTTGCTAACATAAAGATTTACAGCCTTGGAAACCCTGTGAAGGGTGACTATCAGTCAGAATCGACTCCACATGTAATTATATATATATATAATTATATATATATATATATATAAACAGAAATATATAGCAAGGAAATGACTTATAATTGTTGCATTCAAGTTACCCTGCTTATAACTGCATTTGGGTGCAGGCCATAACCCCAAGGAAACATCCTTCTCATAGACAAATCATCATAGAGTTAACTATGCCTGCCAAATCACTGTGAATCCAAGCCCAGTGACATTGACACAGAACCTAACTATCATAGTCCACTACTTGTCACATATAAACTATATGCATAAGCTCTAAATAAAGAAAATTGTAGAGTTATACTTGTACCTAACATGATATAAATGAAATGCATACACTGGCCCCATTTACATTTTATATTTCACAAATGAACAAAGCAAAAATATTTGATGCACACATACAAAACATAACAAAATGAAAAATACACATACATTTAAATGTCTACAACCATACTTAAAGGTACACAGCCTTACTCAGCCCATTGACCTAGATTTCTCAGTTGCTCTGTCTCTCCATGCCCCCAACTCTGCAGCCATAACTTTTATAGGTAGAGATTTTACTTGCTTTTCTTTCTTGATGGTCCTGGGATCATCTTTTCCTGAAACAAAAGATTAGCTACTTCCAAGGAATCCTGATGTGGCACTGTGAGTTAATGTGCTGGACTGCAAAGTCTCTTTGAACCATAAGCTTGAAGGTTCAAGTTCATCAGTTGCTCCTCAGAGATACGATAAAGGGTTGCTATGACTCAGAACCGACTGAACGAAACTTAACAACAACAGATTTTAGTTACACATCTTCTACAATTACAGTTCTGACAATCACAATTATATTTGCTAGTAATTACACATAATTGAATCATAAGATCCTATCAGCATCGTTTACCCCCTACCCTTTTCAGCAGACCATTCTGGAAAAGAGGAAAATGCTTTAGTGGGGATTTTACCTTGCCTTCCTCATTCTGAAACTAAGCACATCCATGAAAATTTGTAAACCACTCACTTCAGGCCTTTATAGCCCACCTCATTTTTAATGTTGTTGTTGTTAGGTGCCATCGAGTCAGTATGGACTCATAGAGACCCTATGCACAAGAGAACACTGCCTGGTCATGGGACAACCTCACAATTGTTGCCACGCTTGAGCCCCTTGATGTTGCCACTAGGCCAATCCATCTCACTGGGGATCTTCCTCTTTTTCTCTGACCCTCCACTCTACCAAACATGATATCCTTCTCCAGAGACTGGTCCCTCCAGACAATATATCCGAAGTATGAGAGACAAAGTTTGGCCATCCTGGCCTCCAAGGAGCACTCTGGCTGCACTTTTTCCAACACAGATCTGTTGGTTCTTTTTCCAAATTTCTTTGCATACATGAGTGAGTGCCTCCTGTGCCGCCTTACTTTCTTGAAAGATTTCAATTTGTATCATATCAGTTCCTGGTGTTTTGTTCTTTGCAAATTCCTTCAATGCACCTGGACTTTTTCCTTCAGTATCATTAGCTCTTGATCATATACTATCTTGAAACGGTTGAACAGCAACCATTTTTCCTTTTGGTACAGTGACTCTGTGTATTCCTTGTATTTTTAATAGCACATGATTAAATTGTGCATCCCTATCTTTGGACAGGAATTCTAGTGTGGCAATGAGGGCTAATGCACTAGATGGCAAGGTCAGTTTGCACCAGAAGGGCAGTGATTTAAGCTTACCAGCTGCTCCTCAGAAAGCTTATACTGGTTCGCTTTGAGTCAGAACCAATTCAACACCACTTTACAACAGCAAATTGTTGTACAAGTGGAGTAATGGTGTAACAGCATAGGATAAGCAGTCGACCTCAATGTCGGTTTGAACTATAAGGTCAGAGGTTCAAAGTCAACAGCTACTTCTTGGAAACTCTGTACTGGGTTGCTATTAGATGATGCAAACTCAGCAGCACCTACCAACAGCAACATAATTAGACAATGTCATTAATATCACAAGCAAGAAAAAGATTTCTTAAGAATGATTAAAATCAAGCTGTATTCTTTGAATTATAAACTGAGGAAGTATAAGAGCAGAACAGAAAATTTCAAAGGTCTGCTCGAAAAGACAAAGTCAAAGATTATAATGAAATGTGCAAAGACCTAGAGTTAGGAAACCAAAAGAGAAGAAGAACACTTGGCATTTCTCAAACAGAAGGAAATTAGGGAAAAAATCAAAACCGGGACATGTGGTATTGAAAGATTCTATGGACAAAATACTGAACGATGCAGAAAGCATTAAAAGAAGATGGAAGGACTACACAAAGTCACTGTACCAAAAAGAAATGGTCAATGTTCAAGCATGTTAAGAGGTAGCATATGATGAAAAGCCAATGATCCTGAAGGAAGAAGTCCAAGATGCATTGAAGTCATAGGCAAGAACAAGGCTCCGGAAATTGATGTAATCCAAATTGAAATCTTTCTACAAACTGATGTAGCACTGGAGGCATTCACTCATCTATGCAAAGAAATTTGGAAGACAAGTACCTGGCCAAATGATAGGAAGAGATCCATATTTGTGCCCATTCCAAAGAGAGGTGACACAATGGAATGAAAAGTCGTTGGATAATGTTATTAATATCTCATGAAAGTGATAATTTTCTAAATGTAATCCAAAGACGACTACACACACACATTGACAGAGAACTTCCAGGGCTCAAACTTGATTTAGAAGAGGATGTGGAATGAGAGATATCATTGCTGATGTTAGCTGGATCTCGGATAAAAAGGAAGATGTTTACTTGTGCTTGATTGACTACCCAAAGGCTTTCAATTGTGTGGATTATGGAAAACTATGGACAACATTGTGTAGTATGAGTATTCTGGAACATTTAATTGTGATCCTGAGTAGCCTGTATATAAACCAACAGGCAGTTATTCAAACAGAACAAGGGAACACTGAATGGTTTAAAATTAGGAAAGGTGTACGTCAAGGTTGTATTCTTTCACCATACATATTCAATCTAAATGTGGTGCAAATTATCAGAAAAGCTGGATTATATGAAGAAAAATGTGCCATCAGGATTACAGTGGTGGTGGTTATGTGCTATGGAGTTGGTTCTGACTAATAGAGACCCTGTATAGGGTTGCCAAAGTTTAAATCTTTACGGGAGCAGAAAACCTCATCCTTCTCCTGCGGAACCACTGGAAATTTCAAACTGCTGACCTTGAGGTTAGCAGCCCGATTCATAACCACTATGCTACCAGAGCTCCTTATCAGGATTATAGGATGACTCATTAACAACCTGTGAGATGCAGATACAATGATGCAATGTTGTTTGCTAAAAGTAAAGAGTAATTAAATACTTACTGATGAAGGTGAAAGACCACAGCCTTCAGTATGGATTGCATCTCAATGTAAAGGAGACACTTATCCTCACCACCGGACCAATGTACAACATCTATATAAATGGAGAAAAAAATTGAAGTTTTCAAATATTTCATTTTGCTTGGATCAATCATCAACCCCCATGAAAGCAGTAGTCAGGAAATCAAACGACGTATTACACTAGACAAATCTGCTGCACAAGGCCTCTTTAGAAAGTTGAAAATCAAAGATACAAGTTTTGCAGAATGTGCCCTTTGCTTGTTTAAATGATTATATATTCCCAAGTGTTTCTGTGTGCATCCAAAAACAAAACAAAACAAAATAAAACAGAGGGAATAGAATCAAATACTATTGAATGATGATGCACTGAGGGGATTGTAATCATTGCAATGAAATGAAATACTATAGGATAAGTGTAAAACCAATGCTTTCCCATGTTAACTATTACTCAAGTTACAATAAAAACTTAAAAAAAAAAAAAAAAAAAAAATTTGCAAGTTTGGGGACTAAGGTGTGCCTGACCCAAGCCATGGTATTTTCAATAACCTCTCTTTCATGTGGAAGTTGGACAGTGAATAAGGAAGACCATAGAATAATTGATATGTTATGGTGTTGGAGTAGAATATTGAAAGCACCATGTTCTGCTAAAAGAACAAACAGATTTGTGTTGGAAGAAGTATTGCTTGAGTGCTCCTAGGAAGCCAGGCCAAACTTCATTTCTCATATTTCTGATATATTACCAGGAGGGACCAGTTGTTGGAGAAGGATATACTGTTTGGTAAATTAGAGGGTCTGAGAAAAAAAGGAAGATAATCAATGATATGGATTGGCACAGTGGATGCAACAATAGGTTCAGGCATAGAAATGATTGGGAGGTTGTCCCAGGACCAGGTAGTCTTTCGGTCTGTTGTGGATATAGTCGCTATAAGTTGGTACTGACTTGATGGATGGCACCAACAACATCAAAAATTTTGTCCCAGTCCTTCCAGAATGAAAGCAGATGAAATTTGACATCATTGGACTTTACTAAAAACTTTTCCATCACTGAGAACAATTTGTTATTTAAAAAATAATTATAAACTTGTCAAATAGTCACTTTATAATGGATATTTTACAGCATTATTCCCTTTGTTTTACTCTTGGTATATGTGTAATCATTTAACTTTCTGTTCTAGTAACTAATTTGAAATAACTTTCTCAAAGATTATAATGACTTGTTGTTGTTGTTAAGTGTCATTTAATTGGTTCCAACTTATAACTACCCCATATAGAGTTTCTGAGAAACAGTTGTTGGGTTTGAACTGTCGACCTTGTGGTTTGTGGTCCAGTGATAATCCTATAGCACCACTCCAGGAGTCCAATATCTTGTAGGTAAGTTTAATTTCTGCATATATATTATCTGTGGCATTTTTCCATGTTTTTCCTTTTATGCATTATAAAGCTTTATGAACCCATTTGTGATACAACATTGTAGTTCACAGTCCATTGGTACTGCAGCACTCAGTCTTCTGAGACATTTGTATGGACATGATTCTGCAGGTAATGGGCTGTTTCAGTTCTACTTGAGCTTTTGTTGGCATCTCCTCCCCAGCAACAGCTGTATTTTACTGCTGTCATTTGGAGTACATAAATAAAGGGAATAAACTTGATAGTCCTTTTCATATCTATTCAGATAATAGGGTAAGTGAAAGTAATTTACAGTTGCTTTAAAAGAAAGATATGATCAACTTTTTTAACAATTTAGTACATTTTCATAAATCGTAAATATTTTTATATCAAGAATATTCTCTATGATTGTTCTGAATCACATTGCAAAATTTCTTCTTAAAAGTTTTTGTTGTTGCTGTTTTTCAGTGTTTTCAAGTGCACAGTGACCCTGTATAGGGCTTTCAAGGGTGGCTGGTGAGCTTGAACCACCGATCTTGTGGTTCAAAATAATCTTGCAGTCCAGCACATTTATCTGCAGTGCTGCAGCAGGAATCCTATTTTAGTAGGTCTTATTCTAAAGGAATACTTTAAGTGGTTAATAGAACAAGAATGCCTCATATCAACAAATGGAAAATGAAACAATGCAAATAAAATTCTTTAGCTGGAGAGAATATGTTGTTGTTAAGTGCCATTGAGTTGGTTCCAACCCATTAGCAACCCTGCATAGGGTTTCTAAGGAACAACTGGTGAGCTTGAACTGCTGATCTTGCAGTTCCAATGACTTTGCAGTCCAGCACATTAACCCGCAGTGCCACACCAAGAAAGAATATAGAATTATACAATCAGAAGTTGGTAAATGTCACTAGTGAGTCAAATTCTGTCCAAACTTTGTTTTTGTGAATGTTTATTGGAATACAGTTGTGCTAATTTGTTTATATATTACTTATAAATATGTTTTGGTTATAACAGTAGCATTAAGTAGTAGTAATAGATAGCATACAGCCCACAAAACTTAAATAATTACTATATGGTCCTTAAAAAGAAAATTATCAAGCCATGATCTAATCCAATAATTCACAATGAGTCACAATTATTTAGAAACACTGGAGATATTTTGGGCCCCATGCCTAAGGGCTTGAAGTTGTTAAGTCTTACCAGGAACCCAGAGAGTGCTGTGATGCCCTACAAAAACACTGAACTTAGACTCGCAAGTTCTGCAGTTCGAGCCTGCCAGCCACTCCAAGAGGATACAATGAGGCTTTCCGCTCCAGTAAAGATTTAAGCCTTGATAACCCTGTAGAGGGTTGCTGAATCTGAACCCACTCGTAGCACCTAACAACAACAACAACAACAACAAAGTAGGAACTTAGAGCTTCTATACTATGCAATATGCACCAACCCTTGAGAACCATCATCTGATCTCTATAGTAATTTTACATTCCTCACAATATACATTATATTGTACTTCTCAGAAGGTGTAAGAACCATCAACGAGACAGAGGCTTGCTAAATCAGTTACGGCCATGTAACTTGAACAAAGTGATTTTGTTTTCTTTTTGTATTTGTTGTTTTAATGTTTTATGAGTGATCTTGTATTATGTGAGATGATTCTGGAGAAAATGAGCATCAAATACAATATATTCTAATGTAGTTCCTGGTGTGGCACCAAAGAATAAGCACTGGACCAAAAGGTTGGTTTGAATCACAAGGTCGTTGGTTCAAACATGTGCTCTTTGGAAACCCTATACAGTTGGACCCGACTTGACTGAAGTTCAGAGGAAGGAAAGATTACTTTGAGTTTTGGTATTTAGGAAGCACATTACAAAGTAGGTGCCTTGAACCATACATTGATACTTAAACTATCAGTACTTTAGATACAAGTACCTCAGAGTTTCCATTGCTTCTTTTAATTATGTTTTACCATTTACAAGTCCTTCCCTAAAGATCCAGAAACCACAGTTTATTTACCTTGAGTTGGGTTAGTTTTATTTAACTCAACAAAATGTACTGATTCCGGCACTTAAAAGCGTTGAGTATATCAGAATGAACAAAACAGACACAGAACTTACTCTATTGGTACTTCAACACAGCAACAATATAATGTGATGTTGTTGTTGTTAGGTGTCATCAAGTCGTTACTGACTCATAACTACCTTATGCACAGCAGAATGAAACACTGCCCAATCCTGGGCCAACTTCACTATTGTTGGCACGCTTGAGCCCATTGATGCTGCCACTTTGCCAATCCATCTTACTGGGACTCTTCCTCTTTTTCTCTGACCCTCCACACTACCAAAAATGATATCTTTTTCCAGTGACTGGTCCCTCCTGACAATATGTCCGAAGTATGAGAGACGAAGTTTGGTCATCCTGGCCTCCAAGGAGCACTCTGGCTGCACTTCTTCCAACACAGATCTGTTGGTTCTTTTGGCAGCCCATGGCACTTTCAATATTCTCCTCCAACACCATAACTCAAAAGCATCAATTCTTCTACAGTCTTCCTTATTCCCTGTCTAGCTTTCACATGCATATGAGATTATTGAAAATACCATGGCTTGGGTCAGGCGCAGCTTAGTATTCAAGCTGACATCTTTGCTCTTCAACACTTTAAAATGGTCTTGTGCAGCAGATATGCCTAATGCAATACCTCATTTGATTTATTGGCTGCTACTACCATGACTGTTGATAGTTGATCCAAGAAGAATGACATACTTGACAACTTCAATCTGATAGACACTTTGAAATGGGAAATACAGCGTATCTTTCGAGTAATAAAGAGATGTCACATTACTCATGGAGTAATCTGGTAATCCTTTGTAGACTAAATAAATTCTAAGTTGAGACCTTCTGAGATATTGTTAATGAAGTTGGGTGAATGAGAAGGTCAAAGAGAAAAGAATGAGAAAAAAGAAATCAAAGGAATAGAAATGATTTTCAATGTCAATGACTGTAAGATGGCAGGCATGGTAGACATGAGGTTAGAAAGTAAAATTAAGACTTTAAGACCCTTGTTTATGACTTGCTGAGGAGTTTGAACTACCCACAAAACAATAGGAAGCCTTAAAAGAGTTTTGAGCTGTGGAACAACATGATATAAGGGTAAAACTACTAGACTGCTGATATGTCGAGGAAAGAATCAAGAAGAGACATATCTTCAGATAGAAAAAGCAATTACATGCCCAGTATAATGTTTTAGTAGGTCTTCGGGTGGCACAAGCAATTTGTGCTAGTCCTGGTGTGGCGCTTTGGGTTAATGCTCCAGACTGCAAAGCCATTTGAGTTGCAAGGTTGGTGGTTCTAGCTCACCAGTCGCTCCTCGGAAACCCTATAGAGGGTCGCTATGGGTTGGAATCAACTCAACGGCACTTAACAACAAGAACAACAATAACTAATCTAAATGTTGGTAATTCAAACCCACGAAGAGCTTGATATCTATTTCAACAAAAGTTTAGAGTGAAAAAAGTCGATGGTGCAAGTCTGCTCTGCAACACAGGTGATTTTCATGAATTGGAATGAACTCATCAACAAGGGATTGATAGCCTGTTAGAGTACAGAAGTCTGACATTGGCAATAGTGAAGGAAAGAAGAAAATGAACATCAAAGCTACTTTGGAAAAAAGACTAGAGAAAGGCCTCGGAGATTGCTTCCATATAGAGTGTGAAAAGAAGAAGGAATCTGGGAAGACAGAAGATTTCTGGCTGCATATATTTCTGAGGAAAAACATCTAGAATATCTGATATATACATATAAATTTGATACTTCAGTTTTATATCCTTCTGGCCTCTAATTCTACTATTGAAATAATGAGGGAAAAATGCCAGCTATACTGGGACCACCAATGCAAAGTCAATTTGCTTCATGACCCTTGAGGAGAGGGTTGATTTTGAAGATTTCATTTTCTAAATGACTGGGGGCTTACACTGAAATGAGCTGTGACACATTCACAACTTTCTTAATATTGCAAAATGTGGAGAGCCAGGTTATTTGCATATGTCTCTGACTGCTAGCCTTGGACAAGATACCTCTTTCACCTTAAAGATCCATTCATCCTTCCAAATGATCCTATTTAATGTATGACTCATACTCATTCAACTGCTGTACTTGGGACATTTAAAGGATCCATGGGCCATTTACTTCTTTTAGAGATTGTTAGCAATGCTATCTTGGGGATTTATGCTTCCTTTACCATGTTTCGTGAACTGTGAGGTGGGTCTTTACTATTCATTTATCCTAGTCCCAGAAAAGCTAAAGCTGGAATAAGAGAAAAATAGTCAGTGAGACATCATTTGTAGTTATTGTTTGTACATTGAGCCTTGGAAAACAACATTTTGCATTCAAATGGTAAGTATTCAGCAAGGTATGTATCAGCTATAGAATTGCCCATGTAAAAGAATGGGCTTTATCACATTCATATTGATTCCAGGTTAGTCATACATCATCTTTATTGAAAGTAGCACATAGCTGAATATAAAAGCAATGAGTTTTTGCATTTCATTGCTAACTTGCTGCACTTTGATCCTATGCATTGCAAAGTTTTCTCTCATTTTAATAGCCAAACATTAAATGCATGTAGATATAAGTATGAAACTGTAAAATTGATCAAAGTATCTGTATTTTCCCACTCATTTTATAAATATAAAATATTCTTTCCTTTACTGTCCTTTCCAATGAGACAGTAAATCCTTTTATAATTTCATGGATTATTCCATCCCTCTGTATAATTTCTTACCTAGTTTCCAACCACAGTAGGTATTTGACCAGCATTTAAAAATCTTTTTGAATCAAGTTGCATTTTTACCCAGTCTTACATTGAACTTTTTTTAAAAACTTTTTTTTTTTCTCAAGATGTCTTATGCTAGCTTTGTGGGAGAAAAGCTGAACCTTTCTGTTCTCCTAAAGATTTACAGCCTTAGAAACTTTGTATAGAGTAGATATGAGTCAGAACTGATTATGAACAATTTTTCTTTGTCTTTACAACGTTAACTTTCTTATCTCCAAGTACCTACTCTTGCAGTGTTGATGCTTTTTTGGTTGATTTCAGTTCTGAATTATAAATGTTGCAAACTCTAATCCACCTGTTGTTAGCATTTCCAAAAAGGATAACAGAGTTCCATAGCTTGTGTGCATAATTCCAAACAACAAAAAAATTTTTATCTGTAGGAAATGTATATGGAATTCTTCAATCAATATTTCCTCATGGTATCCCTATTTCTGTGTTGTTAGGTGCCATCCTGTCAAGTCTCTTTGTACTCATGGTGACAGAGTAGAACTGCTCCCTAGGATTCCCTATACTGTAATTTTTAGGTAGATTGTGAAGTCTTTCTCCTGTGGAGCTTCTGGTGGGTTCAAATTGCCAACCTTTTGACTAGCAACTGATCACTTAACCGTTGTGCAATCAGAACTCCTTATTGTATTTTCATAGGAAGGTATATAAAAGAAACAGTCCTTTTCCTAAGAAACTTTTCAGAAAAAAATCCAGGAAGTTTTAGAGAAAACTTAAATTATAAATCGATGATACTGACTATGGGTGTAATTATTGGTATTCAGAAAAGAAAAGGCTACTAGGGGCTGGAATTATTAGGAATGCTTAATATCAAAGATAGGTCTTGAGTTGGATAGCAAAACTGGGAAGTAAAGGATGAACAAAACTGGAATAAGGTGTGATTCTATAGGATAAGCACTGGATGGTTAACCACAAGGTTGACAGTTCAAACCCACCAACCACTCCTTGGAAACCCTATGCAGGGTGTCTGTGAGTCAGAACTGACTAGGATGGCACTTAACAACAGTGTGATCTTGAGGGAAACTCTACGTAATACAATTATGCATAAGTGTCCTTTCATGCTTTCTTCTGGGAAAAGCACATCATGTTTGGTAAAGTGGAGTGTCAGTGACAATTAGGAAGACCAACAATGAAATGGGTTGGCCTGATGGTAGCAGTTATTGTTGTTGTTAATTTCTGTGAAGTAGGTTCTGACTCATAGCAACCCTGAATAGGGTTTCCGAGAAATGGCCAATAAGCTTGAATCAACAACCTTGTGGCTCAAACTGACCTTACAGTCCAGCACATTAACCCACAGTGCTACAACAGGACTCCAATGGAAGCAGTAGCGGGCTGCAGTGTAGCAACAATTGTGTGGAAGATGCAGGGCTCAGCAGTGTTCCATTCGGTTGTGTATAGGGTTGTGCATAGGATCACTATGAGTTGGAACTGTGTTGAGGGCACCTAAGAACAACAATCCATATGTAAGAATAATATTTTCATAAGTGTTCTTCTTTAGAAGGCTTTGTTTTACCAATCAAATTATATTTTTTTCCTGTGATATGCTCTTTAAATGAACTCTCTAACTAAGAATTATATATTTAAAAAAAGCTGTTTATTAGTTGTTGAGGCTTAGATAATCTCATGGAGCAGACCTAGATAGAAAGAATTGAATCTGCAAGATTGAAGGCTTTCTCAACATGACCTGTAGCAGAATTCATCCAAACATATGCCATCTCGGACAAAGATCACACACTCACTGGGTCTCTGAAGTGAAAATAAATAAATTGCTTACAAAATTGCTACCAGTGTTTTCTCTTATGATATTCTATGTTACATCTACATAACATTATTAAAACATCACAACCCAATACAAAGCAACACATATACAAAAGTAGCTACATAATTTTAATCAGCTTCAGTTAGACTACTGATGCTTTGGTAGTATAGTGGTTATGATTCGGGCTGCTGATCTTAAGGTAAGCAACTTGAAACTACAAGCTAGTCCATGGGATAAAGATGAGGATTTCTTCTCCAATAAACATTTACAGCTTCAGAAACCCTATACAGGATCGCTATAAGTTAGAACTCACTCTTCAGTATATAACCGATCAAGTTAAAAATTGCCAAAAATGCCCTCTGAACAATACATGTTTCAAAACAGGTCAATAACTGCTCCCTGATCCCCCTGTGAAATTTCTAGCAAGATCTAGTGATTTCACCCAGAACATATACATCAAAAGTGAGATGGCAACATTTAGCAACAGTGAATCAGAACATTGGATTTCTTAGCATTTTGGTCAAAAACTGAGGTTCCTTGCAGCATCTTAAAAATATGAATATGAACTTATAATGACATGGAGTTCCTTGAAAATAAAATTACCCCCATTAAATGCTGAAACATACCACTAATTTCAAGATCATCTTAGGGTTACAAAAAATCCTAGGCATACAGAACAAGAGATCCTAACCAAGAGGATCTTGCAAAGGGAAGAGAGCAGACCAAGTGCTTGCAAAGGGAACAAACAGAAACAAATAAAGTTCTCTTCAATCATATATGTTGTTGTTGTTGTTAAGTGCCGTCGAGTCAGTTCCGACCCATAGCGACCCTGTACAGGGTTTCCGAGGGTGTAAATCCTTACGGGAGTAGAAAGCCTCATCTTTCTCCTGCGGAGCAGCTGATAGTTTCGAACCGCTGACCTTAAGGTTCGCAGCCCGATTCGTAACCACTACGCTACCAGAGCTCCTTTCAATCATATATACCATACATTAAACATTTTTTTCATGGGAAAGAAATAGGCAAAAAACTCATTTTCTCAAAGTGACCACTGAAATTCCAAATCAGTTCTACTGCATTCATTTTAAAGCATAACCTCAAAACCAGCATTCTGATAAGGGAAAAGGGGGAAAAAGTAGAATTATATAAAAAGGGTGTTAAGAATTAAATTTGTTATAAAAATACTCATACATATCAAGGGTGTTAAGAATTAAATTTGTTATAAAAATACTCAACAAATTAGGAATTGAAGGGAAATTCTTAAATATAAGTAAGAGCATATACACAAATCCAATAGCTAATATTACCCTCAATAAAGAGAAACTGAAAGCATTCCCTTTACAAAAGAGAACCAGACAAGGATGCCCTTTATTGTTGCTCCTATTCAATATTGTGTTGGAAGACTTAGCCAGAGCTATTACGCAAGAAAGGCACATTAAAGGCTTCCAAATTGGCAAAGAATAAGTAAAACTCTATCTATTTGCAGATAATATGATCCTATTCATAGAAAACCCAAACACTCAGCAAGAAAATTATTGGAACTCATTGAAAGCTTAATAAAAGTGGCAGGGTACAAGATCTAATCAACATACAAAACTCAGTTGGATTCTGACATTAATAAAGACAGCTTTGAAAAGGAAATTAGTAAAACAATATAATTTAAAATAGCCATTCAAAAGAAGAAATACTTAGGGATACATTTAATCAGAGAAACAAAATATCTATACAAAACTATGAGACATTACTACAAGCCAAAAGAGACTTACAAAAATGAAAGAATATACCATGTTCATGGATAGAAAAGACTTAACATTGTGAAAATGTCAATAGTACCCAAAGCAGTCTATAGATATCAAACAATCTCAATCCATAGTCCAACATCATTCTTTAAATAGGTGCAAAAAATGGTCACTAACTTTATATGAAAAGGAAAATGATCTTAGATAAGCAAAAATCCAAAAAAGAACAAAGTTGGTGGCCTATCATTCCCTGATCTCAAAATTTGCTACATAGTCAAAGCATTCTGATACTGGCACAAGGACAGATACATAGATCAATGGAACAGAATTGAGAAACCAGAAGTAAATCCATTCACATGCTGTCATCTGATCTTCGACAAAGGGTCAAAACACATTATATGGGGAAGAGATAGTGTCTTAAAAAAATGATACTGGCAAAATTGGAAATCCATATGCAGATAATGAAACAAGACCCATATCTCACACTATATACAAAAACAAACTCAATCTGGGTTAAAGACCTAATTATAAAACCCAGCACTACAAAGATCAATGAAAAAATAAGGACAAACTTTGAGGCTCTAGTACATGGCATAAATACACTATCAAACATTACCAAAAAACACATACACAGTAGAAATAAAAATAAATGATTGTGACCTTTAGAAACTTAATGCACATCAAAAGATTTTGCCAAATGGGTAAAAAGAGAGCCCACAGACTGGGAAAATATTTTTGCAGTGACATATTAGACAAGTGACTAATATCTAAAATTTATAGAAAACTACATCACTATACGAAAAAGACAAACAACACAATTAAAAATGCACAGGATAAGAACAAACACCTCACCAAAGAAGATATTCAGGCAGCCAGCAAACATTTGAAGAAATGTTCATGAACATTAGCTATTGTGGTTGTAGTTGTTAAATGTCATTGAGTTGGTTTTGACTCACCATTTTGTGGTTCAAATTGACCCTGCAGTCCAGTGCTTATTGAACAGTGCTACAGTCATTGCTGTTGTTGTTAAGTACCGTGGAGTCAGTTCTGAATCATAGTGACCCTGCACAGGGTTTCCGAGGCTGCAAATCTTTATAACAGCAGAAAGCCTCATCTTTCTCCCATGGAACAGGTGGTAGTTTTGAACTGCCAACCTTGCAGTTAGCAGCCCGATTAATAACCACTATGCTACCAGAGCTCCTTAGAGAGATGCAAATCAAAGCAACAATGAGTTATCATCTCACACTGGCATTAATAGCAAAGTTCATAAAAGCAGAAAGCAACAAATGTTGGCAAGGGTGTGTAGAAATTGAGTCCCTTCTACATTGCTAGTGGGACTGAATGTTGGTTTAACTGTTTTGGAGAACAGTCTTGTGCTTTCTCAGAAAGTAGGAAATAGAAATATTGTATGACTCAGACAGCCCTCTACTTTCGTTAATATCCTCAAGAAATAAGAGCAAGGACACGAGTAGATATATGCACAATGATGTTTATTGCAGAACCATTCACAATAACAAAAAGATGGAGCAGTCTAAATGCTTATCAGTGGAAGAGTGGATAAACAATCTTTGGAACATAAATGCATTGGAATACTATGCAACATTGAAGAAAAATGATAAATCTGTGAAACACCTCATAACATGGATGAACCTAAAAAATGCTATGCTGAAAGAAATAAGTCAATTACAAAAGGACAAATATTGTATGAGATCACTATTGGAACTGAAGGAATGGTACTAAAAGAAGAGGTCCAAGGTACACTGAGGCATTGACAAAGAACAAGGCTCTGGGAATTAATGTAATATCAATGGGAATCTTTAAACAAACTGATACAGTACTGGAGGTACTCACTCATCTATGCCAAGAAATTTGAAAGACAGCTACATGGTCAACTGATTGGAAGAGATCCATATTTGTACCTATTAAAGAGAGAGGAGAGGTGACCCAACGGAATGCAGAAGTCATTTAACAATATCATTAGTATAATATACTCATGAAATTTTGCTAAAGATAATTCAAAAACTGTTGCAACAGTGCATTGATTGGGGTCTGCCAAAGGTTCAAGCCAAGGAGCTCAGGTAGCATAGTGGTTACGAATCGGGCTGCGAACCTTAAGGTCAGCAGTTCGAAACTACCAGCTGCTCCGTGGGAGAAAGATGAGGCTTTCTACTCCCGTAAAGATTTACACCCTCGGAAACCCTATACAGGGTCGCTATGGGTTGGAACCGACTCGATAGCACATAACAACAACAAAGGTTCAAGCCAGATTCTGACGGGGACGTGAAAGGATATCATTGCTTATGTCACATAAATACTGGTTGAAAATAGAGAATACCAGAAAGATGTTTATCTCTGTTTTACTGACTATATGAAAGCTTTTGTCTGTTGTATCAATGCAAACTATGAACCACATTGTGGAAAATGAATATTCCAGAACACTTCATTGTGCTCATGAAGAACCTGTACATAGACTAACAACAAGTCATTTGAACAGAACAAGGTAACATTGAATGGTTTAAAATTAGGAAAGATGTGTGCCAGGGTTGTATTCTTTAATCATTCTTATTCATTCTGATGCTCAGTAAATAATCTAAGAAGATGAATTAATGAAGAACATGGTATCAGGATTGAAGGAAAACTCATTGACAATCTGTGAAATACATATGATGCAATGTTGCTTGTTGAAAGTGAAGAAGACTCAAAATACTTACTGATGAAGATCAAAGACCATAGACTTAAAAAACAAACAAACAAACAAAAAAAAAACCACCACAGACATTGGTATGGGTTGCATCTCAACGTAAAGAAAAACAAAAATCCTCAACACAGGACCAATAAATATTATAATAATAAATGGAGAAAAGACTGAAGTTGTCAAAGACTTCACTTTGCTTGCATGCAACATCAACACTCTTGAAAGCCACAGTCAAGGAATCAAGATGTGGATTGCATTAGATACATTTACTGCTCAAGAACTCTTTTAAGTGTTAAAGAGCAAAGTTTGAGGTCTAGGGTGCACCTGACTTTTGCAATGACATATCAGACAAGGGACTAATCTCTAAAATATATAGAAAACTACAACACCTCTACCTGAAAAAGACAGACACTCTTCCCCCCACCCCCCAAAAAAGACAAATAACCTGAAAAGCCATGGTACTTTCAATAGCTTTAATATATATGTGAAAATTGGACAATGAGTAAGGAATGCCAAAGAAGAACTGGATTCTTGGTGTGGTGCTGTAGGATCAGCCCTGGACTAGGAACCACAGGGTTGGCAGTTCAAACCCACCAGCTGCTCCTCAGAAACCGTATAAGAAGTCACTATGAGTCAGTACTGACTCAATGGCAGTTAACAACAGTAATAACAACATAGAAGAACTTATACATTTGAAATATAGTGTTGGTGAAGTATATTAAAAGTATCATGGACTGTCAGAAGAACAGACAAATCTATGTTGGAAGAAGTACAGTTGAACCTTCCTTAGAAGTCGTGATTGCAAAACTTTCTCTCTCATTCTTAGGATATATTATCAGGAGGGACTAGTCCTTGGCAAGGACATCATGCTTGGTAATATTGAGAGTCAGTGAAAAATAGAAAGACCCCCACAGATATGGATTGGCACAGTGACAGCAGCAATTGTCTCAAGCATAACAATGATTGTGAGACTGATGCAGGAAGTGTTTCCTACTGTTTTGCATAAGGTCACTATGAGTCAGGACAGACTTCATAGCACCAAACTCCAACAACAATTTTAAAAACTCAAGAAAATTTTTTTTTATAACAAAAGAAACATTCTTTCATGGTGGCCAGGGGTAGGAGGGCAGTAAGAGCAGTACAGTAGAGAGAGGGTAGACACATGTTAATTCGGGTGATGTTGTTGTGACCCATAGTGACCCTGTATAGGGTTTCTGAGAAGCAGCTGATGAGCTTGAACCACTGACCTTGCAGTTCAAATGACTTTGGAGCCCAACACATTAACCTACAGGCCACAACATGATAGGAAGGCAATATACAAGAAAGGTGATGGCAATATATAAGAATAGGGATGTTGGCAGATTAATGATGAATATAGATGAAGACAGAGAGGTATGCAAGGTTTAAAGGGATAGAAGTAAACACAACCTTGGAACAACAGTGTTCTGTGAAGAGATTCATTGACAGAGATAAGGGCTGAGTGGGCAGGGAAGGAAATATATAAGTTTTTTTTTTTTTTTTTTTTTTAAGTTTTTATTGTGAATTGAGTGATAGTTTATTTACATGGGAGACATAAGCTTTACATTCATCCTATATTTCATTTCATTGCAATGATTACAACCTCTTCCATACATCATTCAATAGCATTTGCTTCCATTCCCTCTTTTTTTTTTTTTTTTTTTGATGTACACTGAAGCATGAATATATAACCATCCAAACAACCAAAGGGCATACCCTGCAAGCCTGCCCCCCAGCCACCAGCACACAGCCCCTCTGCCTCCTTGAGTCTAGAGTTCCCAGCCACTCCATTTCTCCATGTCATTGTCTCTGCCTCCATCTCTGGTGTTGCTACTTCTCTGGATAGCGTCTCACACTCAGCTCTTCTCCCTTGATGGTCCCAGGGTCCTCTGCTCCTGGACTGCAAAGTAAACCACTCTCCTCCTTTTGTTACAAAGCGTCTACCTTTACATTTGCAACTTTCACAATCAGTCCCGTTAGCAATTATTCACTATTGAACCACAAGAGTCTTATCCTCATCTCCTTCCACCAGCCCCATCTAGACAGGTTGGAAACAATTCTGGGCGTTCTTGTGTATCTCCCCTCACTTCATATCAGCTGGACACTTCACTCTCTACACTAGTCTTCTGTAGCTATATCCTTGTCCCTGGGCTGAGGAGTCCCCAGGTCTTGCTATACTGCTGGCCAACCAGGTCTCAATCCAGGTTGACAAGAATCTATTGAATGTGGTTAGACTTAGATTGCAGCTTCATTGATGTTTTTCCCCCACTTTCCCTTATTGGAAGACCAATGTGGTTACCATCAGGATTACATGACTGCTTGTGTATTACCTTTGAGTTTCAGTCTTGGAAGGGGGTTTGTCCTGAGGACACTTGATTGCTTGCCCTGATGGCTTCCTGGTGAACAACTTGCTTGTTCTTGTGTTAACAATCGGACTGCAATTATTGTTTTTTTTATTTTTCCTCCTGGTCTTTCTTTCAAGAAGTATCTTCTGTTCCTCTAGCTGCCCCAGGCTGGTCTGCTTGTCTTTTTGAGTGGGAATTTCCCACCTCAGAAGATTCAGGATGGGGCTCAGGATTCCACCTATGGTCTGGTCTTATGCAATGCAAAGGCTCTGGAGGAAGTCTCTTTCATTGGGTTAATGCATCAGACTGCAAAGCTGGTTGAACTGCAAGGTTGGTGGTTCAAGCTCACCAGCTGCTCCTCGGAAACCCTATACAGGGGCACTATGGGTTGGAATCAACTTGACAGCACTTAACAACAGCAACAATCAGTTATAGGCTGAAGATGGACATACAAACTTTCTATAGTGGTATTTCTGGCTAAGGAAATGCATAAGGGTTTGTAAAAGGATATTTGTACATGGATAAACACAGGGAGAAAATGGGACAACAATTATTAAATGGAAGGGTTGCAATCATTGAGATGAAACAAGGTATATGATTTGTTGAGTGTAAAGCTAATTATCTTGTCTGTAAACCTTCACTCAACTCACAACTGTTGTTGAAGTTAAGTGCCATTGAGTAGGTTGTGACTTATAGTGACCCTGTAGAGGGTTTTCATGAAGCAGCTGGTGTTTTGAACCATTGACCTTGAAGTTCAAACTGACTTTGCAGTCCAGCACATTAACCCACAATGCCACACAATAGGAACTTAAAAAAAAAATGTTAAGAATTACAGTGCTTATTTCCATTACTCATCATTAAAAAAAGCTTAGCAGGGAGTTGATCTAAAATTCTAATTTACTGCACAGCAAATTTAAAAATGGTAACATTCATTTTTCTACAATGTTCCTAATGAGACATGCTAAATAGTTCCATGCCATAAGCATATGGCAGAGTTATTGCTGGACAGGAATCCTGTAAGAAAGAAAACTCACTATTTCCCTGAGATATGGCATTTCCCATTTCTTAATGTTGACAGGAAGTCAGCGTTCCTTGTCCATACTCTGAGCCAGTCTATTCTGATCACATTGTCCTTAGTTTTTTTGTTTTTTTTTCTTCACAGCTGGCAGCCACCCTTCTGGCTTTCAAAACTTCTAGCATGGTAATTTACACAAAAAATAATCTCATTCTGCTCTCCTGAGCAGAGGAACAACAACAAAAAATTCTTGACTCTCCTAAGATAAGAAAAAAGCTTCAGAAAAAATTATTAAAAATCTGATATAACCTAGCATTTCTATTGGTGTTAGAAACATATGCAAGTCTGAAACATATGCAAGAGTTTTATCCTAGAATCTAATTTTAGTTTCTTTTAGGTTTACCTGCTATTCCCTCTCTCCTCCCCAAAATTTAAGAGACTATCAAATGCATTTCTATCTTTGCCTAGAGAAAACTTTTGTCAGAAAACAGACACAGAGAAAGCTTTGACAGCAAAAACACACAACAAGACTTAATAAAACTTAATGAGAGTCTTGGGAAGCTCTGAAACATGGATTTATAAAATCCAAGAGCATTTAATTTATTGGTTCTTCAGGGTCCATGGAATAAGGTAGGGTAAAACACCTTTATTATATTTTGTTGTCTGCTGTTCCTCAACCCCTGGAGAGCTCATCTTACAAGAGGGCATTGAATTCTTGTTATTAAGCAGTTTTATTGTATGGGGTAAAAGACCCCAAATTCAAATGTACTTTATGTTTTTGTTGTTGTTAAGTTTCAATCCATAGGGACCTTAAATAGGGTTTCCAAAGAGTGACTGGTAAACTTGATCTGCCGACCTTGCAGTTCCAAATGACTTTTCAGTAAAATGCATTAACCCACAGCGCCGCACTTGGATTCCATTTTATAGAGACCCTTTTATTAAGTCTTAAATAGGACAAAGACAAAAACTGATCATCTGGATGAAGGAGTACATCAGCACGAGGCTATAAAGGTGTTCCTATATATGCTTGTTTTTTTGTTTTTTTTTTTTCAGAACACATACATGTTAGTGTCAGGAAGAAAATAGTAAGCACATAAAACAATTAAATATTTTAATTTCATATGCTGATAAATTTGGACAATCTGTTGACAGAGAGAGGGTGCTGATTTAGCTATTTAGGAAAAGGGTCTGTGAGAAAGTGATATAGAAAATGGATTTTACAGTCAAGTAGAAACAAGACAGATGAAAAGGTATCAGTCATAATAATAACTGGAAAAAGCAGGAACAACAAATTTAGTGCTATTTCTTGGGAATAAGATGAATATGCTCAAGAGATAGAAATAAGACCAGTATGACTTGAACACAGTGGGGATGAAGATAACAATGAAAAATGCTTCTGCTCATATTTTAAATTTCTACACTTGTTGTTTTATCAAGAAATCCATATTTGGTTCAGTTTTTCTATCACATTTTGATATAAAGATTTCCTTATTATATAAAAGTAGACTGTTCCTATGAAGACTTTCATAATCCAAAATGGTATAAAGAAACAGTTAAAATTAATTTATATGGGAAATAATTTTGAGCATTTCCAAAACTAAAAAGTAGCCAACCAAATCATATAAGATAAAAGAAACAGCCTAAAATAAGACTAATATGTAGTTTGCACATAGTTTAAAGCTATGGAAACTTGATGCTGAAATGCTGAGTGTGATTCCAACATAAAGAACTTGGCTATACCACTCTCACTGTTAGGGATGCATGGTCCTTTTTAAACACTGCAGTTCAAACTCTGGAATCTAGGTTTGCTTTTCACCATTTTACAGAAAACTGAAAATCCTCTTCAGATTTCTTTTGGTTGGCAAAGTCCAGATGAGCTGTGGGATGACATCATGGACCACATATATGACGAAAACAAAGGTCATTAAAAAGTAAGTAAAGAAATAAATGACCAAAGTGTATGTCAGAAGAGACTCTAAAATTTGCTTTTGAACGTTATTGTGGTGTTCGGTGCCATTGAGTTGGTTCTGACTCTATGTATAACAGAATAAAATACTGCCTGGTTCTGTGCCTTCCTTACAATTATTATCACATTTGAGTCCATTGCTGCTATCACTGTATCAATCCACCTTTTGGGGGGTCTTCTTCTTTTTTACTGACCCTTTACTTTACCAATCGTGATGTTATTCTCCAGGGACTGATCCCTCCTGTTAATAAGAGACTAAGTCTCGCTATTCTGGCTACACTTCTACCAAGACAGTTTTGTTTGTTATTCTTGCAGTCATGGTACTTTTAATATTTTTCTCCAATAATTCAAATGCATCACTTCTTCTATGGTCTTGCTTATTCATTATCTAACTTTCACAGACATAAGAGGTTATTGAAAATACCATGTCTTGGGTTAGGTGCATCTTAGTCATCAAAATAATATCTTTTCTCTTTAACACTTAAAAGAAGACTCCTGCAGTTTATTTGCTTAATTTAATCCATCATTTGATTTCTTGACTGCTGCGTCCATGAGTATTAGTTGTGGATTCAAGCAAAATGAAGCCTTTGCCAAACTCAATAGTTTTCTCCATTTATCATGATCTTATTTATTGCCATAAATGTGATGTTTTTTCAAGTTATTGAGGTGCAATCTATACTAACAATTGTAGTATTGAATTTCATCAGCATTTTAATCCCCTTTATACAAGGTTGCATCATCAGCATATCTCAGGGTGTTAATGAGTCTTTCTCCAATCTTCATGCCATGTTCTTCTTTATAAAATCCAATTTCTTAGGTTATTTGCTCAGCATGCAGATTGAAGAAGTATGATCAAAGGATACAACCCTGACACACATCTTTCCTGTTTTTAACCCACTCAGTATTACCTAGCATCCTAGTATCCTCATGATTTAAAATTAAGTATTCTAGAATACACATTCTTTGAAATGTTATGCATAGCTTCTCATGATCTGCACAGTCATATAGTTGATAAAGTACAAGTACCCATCATTCTGGTATTTTCTTCCTTCAGTCAAGATCCATATTATGTCAGCAATGATACCTCTAGTCTTGTGTCTGATTCTAAATCTGGCTTGTACTTCTTGCAGTTCTCTGTGTATGCTGCAATTATTGAATTTTTTGAATTATTGTAAGCAAATTTTTTCTTGCATGTGATATTAATGTTGTTCAATGAGTTCCATATTCTGTTAGGTTGAACTCTCTTTGGAAAAGGTACAAGTATGGATTTCTTCCATTCTCTTGGCTAAGTAACTGTCTTCCAAATTTTCTGGCATTGGTTAGCAAGCACCTTCAGTTTGTGGAAAGATTTCCATTTGTATTTCCTCCGTTTCTGAAGTCTCGTTTTTCTTCTATGCCTTTACTGCAGCTTGGACTTCTTCCTTCAATAACATGGGTTCTTGAGTATATGCTACCTCCTGAAATAGTTGAACATTGACCATTTCTTTTTGGTACAGTGACTATGTGTATTCCTTTCATCTTTTTTTTTTTTAATGCTTTTTGCATCATTCAAAATTTTTTTTTTTTTTTTTTTAGTCATTCAGCTTAAGAAATATTGAGTGTGTCCTTCCATTTTGGTTTTCTAACCCCAGATCTTTGCACATTTCATTATAATATTTTACTTTGCTTTTCTAAGCTACCCATTTAAATTTTCTGTCTAGCTCTTTTACTTCCTCATTTGTTCCATTCCCATTAGCATCTCTACACTCAGGAGCTAGTTTCAAAATCTCTTCCAACATCTATTTATGCCTTTTCTTACATTTATTTTTAATGATCTTTAGCTTTCTTCATTTAAGATGTTCTTGACATCCTACAACTCTCTAATTTTTTATCATTTGTGTCTAATGCATTTATCTGTTCTTGAGAAGATCTCTAAATTTAGGTATGGAATATTCAATATCATATCTTGGTTCTCATGGACTTGTTTTAATTTTCTTCAGTTTCAACCTTAACCTGCCTATGAGCAGTTCTTGGTCTGTTCCAGAGTCTGCCTCTAGTCTTGCTTTGGATAATGATATTGGATTTCCCCACAGATATAGTCAATGTGATCTCTTTGTATTCTATCTGGTGAGGTCCTTATATGTTGTTTTAAAAATATATTTTCCAAGAATATATCATTGGTTTTACAAAATTTTATCATGTGATCTCCAGTATAATTTCTATCCCCAAAACCATGTTTCCCAACTACTGATCCTTTTTCTCTTTGTTCCCAACCTGCACATTCCTATCACCAGTAATTACTACTGCATCTTTAAACAATTTGAAACTGAAGAAGTTCATAGAAGTTTTCAGTTTCTTCATCATTGGCTTTAGTGTTTGGTGTGTAAAGTTGAATAATAGTGGCATTAACTAGCTTTCCTTGTATGTCTATGTTGTTGTTGTTGTTAAGTGCCCTCGAGTTGGTACCAACTCAGAGCAACACTATGTACAACAGAACGAAACACTGCCAGGTCCTGGCCCAACCTCACAATTGCCACGCTTGAGCCCACTGATGCTGCCACTTTGCTAATCCATCTTGCTAGGGTCTTCCTCTTTTTCTCTGACCCTCTACCTTACCAAACCTGCTCCAAAGACTGGTCCCTCCTGAAAATATGTCCAAAGTATGAGGGATGAAGTTTGGCAATCCTGGTCTCCAAGGAGCACTCTGGTGGCACTTCCTCCAACACAGAGCTGTTGGTTCTTTTGGCAGCCCAGGGTACATTCATTATTCTCCTCAACACCATAACTCAAATGCATTACTTCTTCTACAGTCTTCCTTATAACTGTCGAGCTTTCACATGCATATGAGGTTATTGAAAATACAATGGCTTGGGTCAGGCGTACCTTAGTCCTCAAGCTGACATATTTGCTCTTCAACACTTTAAGAATGCCTTGTGCAACAGATTTGCTTAATGCAATACATTTTGATTTCTTGACTGCTGCTTCCATGAGTGTTGATGGTTGAACCAAGAAGAATGAAGTCCTAACAACATCAATCTTTTCTCCATTGATAAGAATGTTATTTATTGGTCCAATGGTGAGGATTTTTGCTTTCTTTACATTGAGATGCAATCCATA
>NW_006408586.1:12716459-12718180 GCF_000296735.1 Chrysochloris asiatica
GCTGGCAGGGCTTGAGCCTTGGAGGTTGGGCAGTGGGCTAGCTTGTGTTGCTGGGTCAGGGAAACGCCAGACGTCCCTCCCCTAATGTTTTTTTTATAGAGTTTCTGAGGAGCGGTTGGTAGGCATGGACCACTGACCCTGTAATTCAGGTGACCTTGTAGTGGCACCCCAGCCCTCAGGGCCACGTCGGGGCTCCTGCTGAACCTTCTAAGATAAAAAATAATAATAAAAATAAAGGGGAGACCCAATTGGGGTTCCCCAGTGGGTGCTCATGGCAGGAGGGGGGCTGCCTGCCCCCGCGCCCCGTGGTTCAGTTGAGTGTGAGGTGAGCTGTCTGCTGGCACACGCCCGGCAGGGCTGAGGGACGCTGCTCGGTTCAGTGGGAGGTGGGTCGCTCGCTTTCGCGCATCTGGCAGGCCTGCGGTACGCGGCTCAGGCAGGAGGGGAGCTGCTCGCCTGTGTGTGTGTGCGTGCGCCCGGCGGGCCCCGGGAACACGGTTGGACTGTGCTGAGGTGGGGGGGTCCGCTGGCCGGTGGACACGGGTCAACTGGACAGGTCAGAAGTGGCTCAGGCAGGCACAGTCCGTGCCTGATGACGTCAGACAGTCGTCGCTTCTCTTTTCCTGCAGGCTTTTTTTTTTTTCCCCTTTTAAACTAACTTCCCTCTGTCCACTGTATGCACAGAAATTCCACCTTGGGGTAGGTGTCACCAGTGGCTCTCCCTGTTTGAGTCTCTCTGCTACTGGAGGCTCCGCATGAGCTGGTTCCCGCCCCGCCCCCTCAAGCCCAAAGGAGCTGGGGCTGCAGTGGCGCAATTTTAAGAAGCCTGTAATTCCTCACACAGTGATTTTTCAAAGAAGTGGGTCTAAGGCTCTGGCACACTGAGATTCACGCGGGCTGTGAGACTGTGAGTTCCTACCTGGGAGGTTTAACTCATGAGTTGCCGCCCCCCTCCCCCCTCCGCCGATCCCGGAGCCCCCACTCACCCGCACCACCTGGCCGCCCTGGCAAACCAGAAGTCTCCTTCCTCCAATCTTGATGCTATGTTTTTCTTCATAGAACTCAGTTTCTTGGATTATTCATTCAGCATACAGGTTCAATAAGTATGGTGAAAGAATACAACCCTGTCACACACCTTTTTTAGTTTTAACCCATTCAGTGTTCCCATGTTCTGTTCCAACAACTGCCTCTTGGTACAGGTACACATTCTTCATGAGCATAATTAAGTGTTCAGGAATACTCATACTTCCCAATTTTATCCATAGCTTGTCATGGTCCACACAATTGAAAGCTTTTGCATAGTCAATAAAGCACAGATAAAAATCTTTCTTGTATTCTCTGCTTTTAGCCAAGATCTAAAGGACATCAGCAATGATATCCCTCATTCCACGGCCTCTTCTGAAACTGGCTTGAATCTCTGGAAGTTCTCTGTCAAAGTATGCTTTCAGCCATTTCTATATTACCTTTAGTAACACTTTACTCGCATGAGATATCAAAGATATTATCCAATGATTTCTGCATTCCATTAGGCCACCTCTCTTTGGAATGGGCACAAATATGGATCTCTTCCAATCAGTTGGCCAGATAATTGTCTTCCAAATTTATTGGCAGAGTTGAATGAGTGCCTCCTGCGCTGCCTCAGATTTCAGTTTTTATTCCATCAATTCCTGGTGCCTTGTTCTTTGCTAATTTCTTAAATGCACGTTGGACTTCTTCCTTCA
>NW_006408586.1:12718561-12737825 GCF_000296735.1 Chrysochloris asiatica
GTTAATCACTCCCCTCCTTGCTATAAAACATCTACCTTTACATTTCCAACCCTCACAATCAGTCCTGATAACAATTATTCACTATTGTATCACAAGAGACACATCTGCATTTCATTTCATCAGCCCTGCCTAGACAGATTGGATACTACTCACTGAATATTCTACCTTCCTCCAGACCCTCTGGATCTATGTTCCTTCTTGAAAGCTTGTAAGCCAGTCACTTCTTGTTTTTGTAGCCCCCACCCCCCATTTTGGGTAGCCAATGTCCAAGTTTCCCATCCTGTCTACTCTGTGTGTGGAGGGGGTGGGGATGATTCTTGCTTTAAGGATTTGTTCCCTCTTTTGAGCTACTGCATCCATAGGTGAAGGTCAAGTTCATCAAATTGTATGCTATCTCTTGAAATAGTTGAACATCAACTATTTCCTTTTGGTACAGTGACTATGCATATTTCTTTCATCTTCTAATGATGTTTTCTGCATCATTGAATAATTTGCCCAGAGAACCCTTCAATACTGAAATTGAGGCTTGAATTTTTTCTTTAGGTCCCCAAATTGAGAAGGCTCAGTGTGTTCTTTCCTTTTGGCTTTCTGACTCCAGATCTTTACACATTTCTTTGTAATATTTTACTTTGTCTTCCTGAGCTGACCTTTGAAATTTACTGTTCAGCTGTTGTACCTGCTCCTTTCTTCCATTTGCTTTAGCATCTCTGTGCTTGAGACCAAGTTTCAAGGTCTCTTCTGATATTCATTTTGACCTTTTCCTTCTTTCTTGTCTTCTTAATGGCTTTCTGTTTTCTTCCTCTATTATGTTTTTTATGTCATTCCACAAATTTTCTGGTCTTCAATCTTTAGTATTTAACATAAGATGATTTCTATATGTTATCTTATTACTGACAATCTTGTACTTCACAACAGATCTTAAACTGTTCTTTTTGAAGATCAATATTACTACATACCTCTTGAATTTGATGTTTCTAGCTTAGTAAACCACTTGATTGTCTGATTCAAAATGGTCTTTGCCAGTCCATTTCTTCTCATTAATTCCCAGGACATCCATGAGTATGTTTTTTTTTTAAATTGTTGATAGCTTCAAATTTTCCTAAGTTCATACTTTATACATTCTATATTCCTATTATTAATGGATGTCTGCAGATATTTCTCCTCATTTTGACTTATATCCTATCAGTAAATGAATTTCACTGAAGCTTTGCTTCATTCACATAATTAGGGTCAACTTTTACTTTGTGGAGGTTGATCTTCCCCAGTCATATTTTGAGTGCTTTCCAAGTTGAGGCACTTCATCCTATGGCACTATATATGACAATGTCCTGCTGTTATTCATAAGGATTTCAGTGACTAACCTTTCAGAAGCAGTCTGTCTCTCATTCTTTCTAGTCTGTCTTAGTCTGGAATTTCTGCTGAAATCTATTTACCATAGGTGAGTCTGTTGCTATTTAAAATAACAGTGGCATATCTTCCAACATCATAGCAATTTCCAAGATACCACAGTACAACAAAGTGACAGTGAGTCATGGGCTCTTAAATATAGAGTAGCTAAAATGAAGAGAAAAAACTGAAGTAAAATCAATGAACAGAAGATTGTAAAAGGTGCCTTCAGAACATAAAGTATTGTAATGAGATATGCAAAAAATCTGGAGCTAGAAAAACAAAAGGAAGAACACACTTGACATTTTTGAAGCTGAAAAGAATTGAAGAAAACATTGAAGCTTTGAGTTACAATATTGAAAGACTCTATGGGGATAATATAAAATGATGTAGTAAGCATCACAAGGAATACACAGTTTCATTGGACCAAAATGAAATGATTGGTGTTCAAGTATTCAAGAAGTAACATATGATGAAGAATAGATTATACTGATGAAAGACATTTAAGCTGCACTGAAGGCATTGGTTGAAAACAAATCTCCAATAATAGACAGAATACCAATTGAAATATTTCAATAAGTGAATGCAACATTAGATGTTCTCACTCATCTATGTTAGGAAATTTGGAATCTACCTGGCTGACTAGCTGTAATAGATCCATATTTGCACCCATTCCAAAGAAAGATTAACCAAAAGAATGAGAAAATTGTCAAACAATATCGTTAATATCACATACAGATAAATTTTTGCTAAAGATAGTTCAGAACAATTGTGGCAGTATATGAATAGGAAACTTCCTGTTATTCAAGCTGGATTTAGAAGAGGACATGGAACTAGGGATATCATTGTTGATGTCAGATAGGTCTTGGTTGAAACTAGAGAATATTAGAGAGAATACCTATGCTTTATTGAATATACAAAGGCATTCAACTGGGTGGATTGTACAAATTGTGGCTAAAATTGCAAAGAATGGCATTACCATTTTTTGCCACAATTGTGCTCATGTGGAATCTGTACACAAATTAAGAAACAATTGTTTAAATAGAACAAGGAGATTCTGCATGGTTTAGAGTCAAGAAAAGTGTATGTCAGCATTATATACTTTCTTCATAGATATTTAATCTTCATGCTGAGCAAGTAATCTGAGAAGCTGGACTACAAAAAGAAGCGTACAACATCATGTTCCTTGGAAGGTAGCATGGCTAGATTTCGTGATTTATGTTTCAGATGTATTGTCAGGAGGGACCTCTCACTGAGGAAGAATATCATGTTTGGTAAAGTGGAGGGTCAGAGAAAAAGAGGAAGACCCTCAGAGAGATGGTTTAGCAAAGTGGCAGCATCAATGGGCTCAAGTGCAACAATGCTTGGCAGTGTTTCATTCTGTTGTGCTTAGGGTTGTTGATATGAGTTGGTAAGGACTTGATTGCACCTAACAACAAAAACAACAGCATAAGGGTTGGAGGAAGACCCACTAACAACCTGTGATATGCACATAACAAATGAAGAGGACTTGAAGCAATTACTGATGAAGATCAAATACTTCAGCCTTCAGTAGGGATTACACCTTAATAATAACAGCAAAGAAAATCCTCACAGCTAGAACAATAGTTATCATCATGATAAATAGAGAAAATACTGTAGTTATCAAGGATTTCATTTCACTTGGATCCATAGTGAAGACAGCAGTTAAGAAATCAAAAAATGTATTATATTGTGCAAATCTGCTGCAAAAGATCTGTTTAAAGTATTGAAAAGGACTGAGGTACACCTGACCCAAGGCATAGAGTTTTCAAATGCCTCATATGTATTCAAAACTGGATAATTAAAAATAAAGACTGATGAAGAATTGCTGCCTTTAATTTATGGTGTTAGTGAAAGATTTTGAATATACCAAAAACTGCCAGAAGAATTAACAAATCTGTCTTAGAAGCAAGGTTGGTGAAATTTGTCTCGTATGTTTGGGATTGGTAACATAGAGGGTCAACAAAAGAGGAAGATTCTCATATGGATTGATTGAGACATGGCTGCAACAATCGGCTCAAACAGTGCAAGGACTATAAGGATGGCTCAGGACTAGGCAGTGTTTCATTCTCTTGTACATAGAGTTTCTGTGATATAAAATGACTTGATGGTACCTAACTACAGCAGCAATAACAATGTAGGTCTTTCAAAAGGGCAAAGCATTAAAAAAGCTAACTACCCTGAATTGCGATATACCTTTTAAATTATTTTGTTTACTCTTATGGGTTAACTGAAGGTCAGCTATTTTGAAAAAGTAACTCATAATCAATTTCTAATCTTGTAGTAGCATTTTAGCTTGCAACAAATTCATCAGTTCTCAAAAAGCAAAGTGAATTTTTTATTTCCTTTTAATATTTAAAATGTGATAAAACTTTTCTTCCTTATTATATTTCCTGGCATTTATGATGTTATATGTAGGCAAAGCTAAATGAAGGAAATGCTAATAAAATATAATCAAGAGTTCATTTTATATGAATACAAAATTAATGAGTTTGGCTTCTTTCATTATGGTGTAGTTGTCTTCAGTTTTGAAGCTGTTAGATATGAATTTGAATCTTAAATCTTTCTCTTACTGGCTGTATAAACTTGGAACATTAATAAATTATTATTCCTTCACTCTACTCATTTGTAAAATGGGGAAAATTTTATGAAAATATGAAATATGTGGTAACACTAAATCACTGTTTAGATAATACCTTATTGGTGTTAGGAGCTCTTAAGACAATTTTGACTCATAGCAAATTTATATAACAGAATAAAACTGCCCCATAGGTTTTTCTAGGCTTTAATATGTATGGCATCAGATCTTTCTCCCAGTCTTTCTTCAGGGTTGTCGCTGGGTAGGTTTGAACTGCCAAGCTTTCTATTAGCTACTCACCTTTCTGCTCATACTTACTGCACAATAAATGTTTGGATTTGAGTATATGAATGTGGATATGAATGAGTATATGAATCATCTGAACTTTTGTTAATATCTTTAGCTATTAAAGTTAAAAGATTTATACGTCCATAGAATTAGTTTTGTTTGGAATCACATGGTGTCAAATAACAAAACAAAATGATAAGGATCAGAAAATTGTAGTGGGGCCAGTCTCTCTGTTGGCTAAAGACTGTTGTATGTTTTCAAGCCTTTCCTACTTATTTTTAGTGAGTTAGTCAGCAGTTCTTTGAAAGAAGTTGGCTTGACTACTTAATAGGAAGCTTTACTTCTAGAGCACCCAAGGGATTCATTCTTATTCAGGGTTCTCATTTGAAAATTCTCTCTAAAATGTTTTTGCCTTCATTCTTTTGACTTTGTAATATACCATAGACCTCATTGGTGGCATCACTAGTTGATGTCTCACTATTTTGTCTATTGTGTGCTTTAGAATCTTCTCTTAGCATTTATTTTACAAGCTCTCATGTATTTGACTATATAGAACTTGACCTGTTTGTTAATCTGTACATGGGCTGGTTGTTTGATAGTTGTGTTCTCCCCAGATAAGGTCCAGATCCCAGGGACCTTTGCTCCTGCTGAGACTTCTATTTTATTTCTTCTTTTAAACTAATTTATATTCCTGGATATAGTAAAGTACCAGTGAATATATTTTTTACAGGCTAAGTATCAAAAAAGAATCTGAAATCAAGAGACAACTATGGAAGATTGAATAGGCATATAGACATTCTAAACCATAAAATGATACTATTTTCAAAAGCATTTGCTTTAGATTCATCTCACTAGGTCTATTCATCATAGTCACTATGAGTCAGAATTGACTCGATGGCAACAAGTTTTTGTTTTTGTTTGGTTTGGTCTATTACTTCAAGTGAAATATTTTCAAATATGTGAAATTGTTTTCTGACTGGAGTTTTTTTTTTTTTTTAATCCTTTCTCTGAATTTCTCATGTTCAAGGCAAACAAAGAAAAGAGGGGGAAGTGTTCTGATTCATATCAACATTACCAAGGCATTTAATAAACATTGGGTCTAAAATGATATTTTGTTTGTTCAAACAAATTAAATGTAAGCTGCCTCATCCCTTTTAACAACCAAATCAAACTTCATGAATCTTGGAATGCTACTGACAGTATACCTTTTTATCCTTCTCTTGCCTTATCTTTCATTTTCTTTTGTAACTCATCTCCGATGGTTCTAGGAGAGGGGGCATGCTATTTAAACCAAAAGCTATAATTCAGGGCTGGGCAATATTTCATTCTGTTGTATATATGGAGTCACTATGATTGGGAAATAACTTCCTGACACCTAACAATAATAACTATATAATAAATGTAGGAATATATATTTAAGAGACATGTACAAATCACTGTGGAAATACAAGGAATGGATTGATTTTATGTTTCTTCCTCCTTCAGAACACAATGACAAGTTGAAACTTTTAGTTATGTCTTAAAATTTGACTGTGAACAAGGAAGATGGACAAGGAAGATAGAAGGATGGAAGATGGAAAGTCTAAGAAGAGGTGATAATGGTGATCATGAAAAAATATATCATTTGAAAGACCTAATTTTGTATAAAAAAAAGGGATTTACAAAATTGGCACTAGTCTATTATTACAAAACAGCTCTGAAATGGTAATCCATCATATATTGTAGATACATGTAGGAACTCTATAAAATTTTCCCTAATGATGTGGCACTGTAGGATCAGCAGTGGACTGCTAATCACAAAGTTGGCAGTTCAAACCCAGCAGTTGCTCCTTGGAAATCCTATACAGGGTCACTATGAGTTGGAATCAACTTGAAGACACTTAACAACAACAGCATGAATCTGTGGTTCAGTGACATTGCGATGGTTTAGTGGGTTCTTCATTATCTCGGTAACCTAGCTTATGCATTAGCTTAATATCCTGTCTCTCCAACAGCCTGTCAAAAGGAAGATTAGAAGTTGAGCATGAATTTACCAAAATCATTGGCAAGTTAAATGAGACACCATGTTCTCACCCCTTCTATTAGTTATAAACTTTGTGTGGAAATATGTACGTTTGGTTTCTTAGATTTCTAAGCACACCTAATTGTCTCTCTAGTAAGGGAAAAGAGTCCTGCTGTGGCGCTGTGGAATACACCTACCTTTTGTGGACCACAAGGTAGATTTGAACCACAAGGTTAATGGTTTAAATTCGCCAGCCGCTCCTTGAAAACACTATACAGGGTCAGTATGAGTTGGAATCGACTCAAGGTGGTTCACAATGGCAACAAAGGGAAAACATACCATTTGAAAGTTCTAAGTGTGGTGAGGATTCGACTTGAGATGAGTCTGAAAGATTTAGGCTAACGAGATCTTGTTCACCGTAAAAAATCAAGCTAACACTTCCTGTTGTTAAGTGCAGTTGAGTCGGTTCTGACATATAGCCATGTTGTATAGGGTTTCCGAGGAGCGGCTAGTGAGCTTAAACCGCCGGCCTTGAAGTTCAAACTTACCTTGTAGTCAAGAGAATTCACCCACAGCTCCACACTACCAAGTCCTCTGTTTATAGATGAGTCCTGAGTCCCAATAAGTGATGTTGTTGTTGTTAAGTGCCGACGAGTCGGTTCTGACCCTTAGCGACCCTGCATAGGGATTCTCAGGAGTGACTGGTGAACATGGCTCAATTGCCTCAATTCCTGCACAGTTTTCTTTATGTACAGTCAACCTTGAGGTTCAAACCAACTTTGCAGCTCAGCGCATTCTCCCACAGCACCACACCAGGATTCGGAACGCTACAAATCATGTTTTTGTTAGGTGCTTCGAGATGCTTCCGACTCATAGCAACCTTACGCACAGCAGAGAGAAGCGCTGAGATCCTGCGTTATCCTCAAAAATCATCGTTAGGCTTGAGCCCAGTGCTTCTTCTGCTGTGTCATTCCATCTCATTGGAGGCTCTCCTCTTTTTCTGCAGACCCTTCACTTTACCAAGCATGATATCCTTCTCCAGGAACTAGTCCCTGCTGATACTATGTCCTAAATATGAGACACAAGTCTGGCCATCCTTGCTTCTAAGGAGCATTCTAGCTGCACAGCCTCCAGTACAGATTCTTTTGGTAGTCCATGGTACTTTTAGTATTCTCCAACACTCCAATAGATTTGGAAGAAGTGCAGCCAGAGTGCTCCTTGGAGGTCAAAATGGAGAAGCTTCGTCTCTCATACTTCGGACATATTGTCTGGAGGGACCAGTCACTGGAGAAGGATATCATGTTTGGTAAGGTGGAGGGTCAAGAAAGAGAGGAAGACCCCCAACGAGATGGATTGGCCAAGTGGGAGCATCGATGGACTCAGGCGTGGCAACGCTTGAGTTGGCCCAGGATCAGGCAGTGTTTCGTTCTGCTGTGCGTAGGTCGTTATGAGGTGGTGCCAACTCGATGGCACCTAACAACATAACTCAATTGCCTCAATTCCTGTACAGTCTTCCTTATGTTACATACATATTTGTTATGTGCTGTGGAGTCGGTTCCGACTCATAGCCACCCTTTACAGGGTTTCCTAGGCTATAAATCTTTACGGGAGCAGAAAGCCTCATCTGTCTCCCGCGGAACAGCTGGTAGTTTCTACAAACTGCTGAGCTTGAGGTTCGTAGCCTGATTCGTAACCACTATGCTACCAGAGCTGCTTAATAGGTTATTGAAAATACCATTACTTGGATCATGAGCACCTCAGTCCTCAAACTGACATCTTTGCTCTTAAATACTTCAAAGAGGTCCTGTGCAGCAGATTTGCCTAATGCAATATGTCGTTTGATTTCTTGACTGCTGTTTCCATAAGTGTTGATGGCTGATCCAAGCAAAATAAAGTCTTTGAAAAGTTCAGGTTTTTTTCTCCATTTATATGGAAAGTGCTTATTGTTCCATGGTGAGGATTATTGTTTTAGTTACACTTAGGTGCAATCCATATTGAAGAACTGAAGACTGTGGTATTTGATCTTGAGCATTAAAGTATTTTAAGATCTCTTGGCTTTCAGCAAGAAAGAGTGTATCATCTTCTTTTCATAGGTTGTTTATAAATCGACCTTCAATCCTGATACTACATTCTCAAAATCATAGATTCATCAGATAAGTGTTCAATATGACACATAGCTGCATTTCTGCTTACAGCAATTTTGTAAAGCTGTGATAACATTAAAAGAGATTGACTTACAACTATTTCTGAAGAATTTTAACAAATCCAGAAAATTATTTCTCATTGGGGCATCACAAATGAGAACTGTTCACTATGATATGCCATTAAGAGTGTTTTAAAATGCAGTCAGTTTTCTTCTTTGCTTATCTTCATCCTACTACTATCTTATGCTCTTAGAGTAAGTGGAGTAAGATTATTTTCTAGAACTTAGACTTACATAATTTTTATTTGTGCCTCTTTCATAGATCATGTAGTCTCTGAAAACCTCATTTCTCAATGTTTTTTAAATTAATAATAGAGTGGAATATATACAAGTGCAAATAAGAGATTCAAATTGCTCTCTTTTTTTTTTCAGAATCATACATAAAAATAATTTGCCATCCATTAAGTACTGTGTCTCTTTCTTTTAGTCCCTATTTCTCTACTCATTATCACATTTTTCTCCATCTTTTGTCTCTTCTCATCTATCCAGCACTTCATTCCCGCATTCATCCATCAAGTTGTTTTTTCCATTCATTCATACACCCATTTTCTTCTGTCATCTTCAAACATTGCATTGTATTTTAAACGAAACAATTTTGGGAATACAGAAAAGTATAATATTTAGTTTTTGGAGATAAAAATAAAAATACTTAATTTCCTACTTATGCTAATCACCTTATATTCCCATTAGAAAAGCTTTATTTTATCTTAAGTTTAAAAATAGCAAATGACCAGAAGAATTTAGAATTATTATATAAAACATATAACAAATGCCAATTACTCATAAATCACCATCTTGAAATAAGCATCTTTATGCTTCCATTATAATTCCTTAAAATAATTTTACCTACGGCTATTTTAGGAACTCAGATTGTTTCTGAGATCTACAGTAGAAACTGTAGGATGATTGTAAAAATTTGTGACTTAATTGTTAAAATGCAGATTCCTGAGTGGCATTCTTTGAGACCCTTGGGAGTAATTATTGAACACATTGAAGTTTGATAAAACAGATGCACAAATATACTGAGGTGCTTATACTATTACCTCATCTTTATTGTATACCTTTTCTGTCCTAGTACGTTCTTCTTCTACAGGGTTGCTAATAGTCTACCTGTGGAGAAATGGTTTCAATGTTTTTCCACATTACATTGAGTTTATACTTGATTTTTAATCAAAGTGCAAGAGAAAATTCAATTAAAAATGTACTTTACTATAGCTAATGTTTGCCCTGAGTCCCTGGAAAACATCACAAAGACCACAGTCACTGCACTAGCTTACATATTCTGCAGTAAAATCACAGTCACATCTGCCCAGTGACAGCCCAGAACAGCAAGAGAATATTTCTAAATCTCCCTCTACCCTCTCTTCAGTGAAAAACTCTTCAGTGGCTTCTTTTTAGTCCTGGAGTTTTGCCTCACAGCATATGGTAGTCCAGCTTGGAAACAGATGAGATAATGCAAACGACAGATGATAACTATCAATAAGCGTCAGGAGATGTGAAACATTTGAAAGATATATGATATAATATTTGTTGATTGTTGTTTGAAAATTCTTCAGTTCACACTAATGACATGACTTCCTGGAAATCACTCATTCCTATCAAAGAAAGTCAGAAAATACTATCTATGCTCTCTCAGATGCAGTATTGTTTGAAAACTGGTGGTGATAGTAGTAAAGTCAGCTGACTGGTTTTTCTATTTGATGACAAACAAATAACTGACTTTTTTTTTTTTTAAAACGACATAGCAAACAGTGTGCTTTCTATTTCTATGTGATGGAATTGCACAGAATTTTAAAGAATTCCTTTTCTGAGTCTGAATTATTAAAGAGCTAACTTTTAGAAAAGGAAGTAATTATTCTTATCAAATGAATTAATATAGAAATTTACTGTACAGATGTGTTGGTCACAACTTTTTTTCATTTAAAATTTGATCACTATGTCTAACCTCTTCATTATTTACTTACTTTGCCTACTTATTTATTATTTTTATATTTCATTAGACAATAAGCACCTTTAGAACAATATTATAATTCCCAACATCTATAATCTCTAATCTGTATGTCAGACCTGTATCCTTTTACCATACATATTCAATTTGTATGCTAAGCAAATAATCTAAGAAGTTGGATTATAAAGAGATAAACATGGCATCAGGATTGGAGAAGAGTGATTAAGAACCAGCAGTATGCAGATAACACAACCTAAATTTAACCAAAAATTGAAATATTTTAACAAACTGGAGGTGCTTACTCATCTATGTCAAGAAGTTTGAAAAACAGCTACCTACTCAACAAACTGAAAGTGATCTGTATTTTTGCCTATTCCAAAGAAATGTGGCTCAACAGAATGCAGAAATCATCAAACGGTATCATCAATATCACATATAGGAACAATTTTGCTAAAGGTAATTTAAAAATTACTTAAGCAATACATCAACAGAAAGCTGCCAGAAATTTAAGCTGAGTTCAGAAGTGGAAATGGAACTAGGGATGTCGTTGCTAACATCAGATGACTCTTGGCTGAAATCAAAGAATACCAGAAAGATGTTTACTCATTTTCACTGGTTAGGCAAAGTCATTAGACACTGTGGTACATAACAAATAATGGGTAACATTGGGAAGAATTTGTCTTCCTGTACATTTAATTAATGTGTGCTCCTGAGGAACTACTACATAGATCAAGAGGTAGTCATTAGAAAATAATGAGACATTGAATGGTTTAAAATCATGAAAATTGTGTGCCAGATTTGTATCCTTTCACCATACGTTTAAAATCTGTATAATGAGCTTATTTTAAGAAGAACATGGCATCAGGATTGGAGGAAAAATAATTAGCAACCTGTGATATACAGATTACACAACTTTGCTTGCTCAAAGTCAAGAGGACTTGAAGTATGAGAGACAAAGTCTGGCCATCTTGGCTTCAAAGGAAAATTCAAGCTGTACTACCAACACAGATTGGTTTGTTCTTTTGGCATTCCATGGTACTTTTAATATTCTCCTCCAACATCATAAGTTAAATACATCAATTATTCTATAATCTTCTTTATTCATTGTACAACTTTTGAATGCATATGTGGATATTGAACATATCTTTTTAAAAAATTCAAGAACAAAGATATCAGTTTGAGGAGTAAGATGTGCCTGATACAAGCCGTGTTATTTTCAGTCTTCTCATATGATTGTGAAATTTGGGCAATGAATAAAGAAGACTAGAAAAATCAGTGCATTTGAATAATGGTGTTGGCAAAGAATATTGAAAGCGATATAGACTGACAGAAGAATAAACAAATTTGTCTTGGTAGAAGTATTGCCAGAATCCTCCTTAGAAGTGAGGGTGGTGAGGCTTCATATCTTGTGCTATGGATATATTTATCAGGACGGATTTGTAGTTGGAGAAGGATATCATGCTTAGAAAAATGGAGGGTCAGTGAAAACTAGGAAGATCCTGAATAAAAGAGTAATACACAAGGAGCTCTGGTAGCGTAGTGCTTAGTAATTGGGCTGTGAACTGCAAGGTCAGCAGTTCGAAACTACCAGCTGCTCCACGGGAGAAAGATGACACTTTCTGCTCCCGTAAAGATCTACAGCCTTGGAAACCCTCTTCAGGGTCGCTATGGGTTGGAACCTACTCGACAACACTTTATAACAACAACAGCAGTGGCAACAGCAATGAACTTCAGCATAACAATTGTGAGGGTGACGCAGGACTATGTATGCTTCCTTCTGTTTTGCAGAGGGTCACTATAAATTGGGAGCAGCTCGATGACTTAACAACAACTCTTATCATACAGTTGTCTGTTTCTTTCCTCAATTCTGTTAGTTTGAGATTTATGTATTTTGAGGCTATTACTTTGAGACGTTTTTGTTTGTTTGTTTATGTCCTCTTATTGAATTGACCCTTTAATCATGACATGTTGTTTCTTTGTGTTATGCTGCTGTTTGTCTGAAAGTCTATTTCATTAGAAATTAATATTGCAACTCCTGTTTGTTTTTGATTTTTGTTAGCTTGCTGTATGTTATCTATCTTTTGATGTTTAGTCTTTTATGTAAAGTGTGTCTTTTCTGTAAAGTGTGTGCCTTATAGACAGCATATTTAAGAATCTTGTGTTCTAATTCATGTTGCTTTTCTTTCCCATGACCAATACATTTCAGATATTTACACTAGGCGTACTTATTGATAGATATGAATTGTTGTCATGCTGCCGTGGGTGTGTGTTTGTGTGGTGCTGCTGGTTTCTTTGTTCCATGTAATTTTCTATGCCAAATTCATTGTGTTTGTGGGGTTTCTTATAATTTTATTCATTGTGTTAATATTTTATGGTTTTCATACTTTTCCTTTAATTTTCTAATTTGTATCCTACTTCAAAACAGTCAGTTTTATATTGAAATCTGCTTGACTTCTTGCCATTTGGAAGCTCTGCAAATACACTGTTCCCTATTTTTTTCTTTATAGTTGTCTTCATTGACTGAGTGCTATGGGGTGAACAATATTTCTGGACATCACCTATTTCCTTTTGATGATTGCATTTAAAAAAAATTTTTTTTTAGAGTTCTCAAAGTATTTATTATACATATTTTTTTCTTAAGGTTTTAATGTGAATTGAGTGAAAGTTTACAGGGTGTTCATCAGTTTTACCTTCAACAAATCGTGTACTTTCTTTCATTACAATGATTATAATCCTCTCCATGTATCACCAGTCAACAGTATTTCTCTCTATTCATTTTAGCTCTTTTTTTTTTTTTTTTTCAAATACTCAGGCATATATAATAATTTACACCACCAAAGGGCACATTCTGCAAGTCTGCCTCCTGGCTGCAAGCTCTCAGTGCCTCTCTTTCCATGAATCTAGAGTCCTCAGCTGCTCCCTCTCTCCATATCCCCGTCTCTATCTCCATCTCTGCCGTCGCTGCTTCTCTGGATAAAGTCCCACATTCCTCTTGTATTCTTCTCCCTTGATGGTCCTAGGTTTCTGGACTGTATGATGAACTATTCCCAAGTTTTGTTACAAAAATTCTACCTTTACAATTGTGACAGTCACAATTAGTCATGATAACAATTACTCACTATTGAATCATAAGAATCTTATCCCCATCGTTTTTTACCAGACCCATCCAGACAAGATGAAAACTATTCAGTGGGAACTCTACCTTCCCCCACACACTCTTAAACTAATTTCCCTCTTGAAACTTTGTAAGTCACTTCCTGCCTTAATCACACCCTCATTTTTAGATAGCCAATGTCTAAGTTTCCCATCCTTATCTACCCTGTGTACAGAGGGGATAGGATTTATACTTGTTCTGAAGACTCCTTCCGTCTCTGTTGGTATTCAGAGCTACCACCTCCTGCTGCACATGACCTTTTAAAAGTGTTGAAGAGCAAAGATGTCAACTTGAAGACTATGGTGCGCCTGACCCAAGCCATGGTATTTTCAATAACCTCATATGCATGTGAAAGCTGGACAATAAATAAAAAGGACCGTAGAAGAATTGATGGATTTGAGTTATGGTGTTGGAGGAGAATATTAAAAGTGCCATGGGCTGCCAAAAGAACCAATACATTCATTTTGGAAGAAGTGCAGCCAGAGTGTTCCTTGGAGGCCAAGATGGCCAAACTTCTTCTCCCATACTTTGGACATATTGTCAGGAGGGGCTAGTCTCTGGAGTAGGATATAATGTTTGGTAAGGTGGAGGATCAGAGAAAAAGAGGAAGACACCCAATGAGATGGATTGACATAGTGGCAGCATCAATGGGCTCAAGCGTGGCAACAATAGTGAGGTTGGCCCAGGATCGGGCAGTGCTTTGTTCTGCTGTGCATAAGGTCGCTATGAGTCGGTACCAACTTGATGGCACTTAACAACAACAACCTCCAATTTACACTCATTTCCTTTATCAAAAATTGTTTTCATCTTCCTCTAGTCGAGTTCTGATTATCAAGCCATTAAGGCTAGGTCAAATGAGTACTATCTGCAAGTTTGGGTGTTCTTGTGCATCTCCCCTCCTTTCATATCAGCTGGATGCTTCACTCTCAGCTCTAGCCCTCTGTGGCTATGTCCTTGTTCATGGGCTCAGGTGTCCCCAGGTCGTACCACACTTTGGACCAACCAGCCCTTCCTCTTGTCTCTCTCATCTCCAGGTCAAAAGAAGTCTACAGAACATGGTTGAACTCAGCCCATTTCTTAATTTCTACCTTCCACCCTCTTCCACCAGTAGACCAATGTGGTCACTAGCATGCTTGCATGCCTGCTCATATATTCCCTTTGAGTTTCAGTCTTAGAGTGGTTTTTGTCCTGAAGGGACTTGATTGCTTTTGTTGATGGCTTCCCAGTGAACAACTTGCTTATTCTTGTAGTAGCCAATCATGCTGTCATTTTTGTTTTAGGCTTTTCCTGATAATCTTTGTTTGAAGATGTATGATCTGTCACTCTAGCTGTTCCAGGCTGGTCTGCTTGCCCTTCCTAGTGGGAATGTCCTGCCTCAGAAGGTTCTGGATGGGGCTCAGTATTCCATCTAAGGTCCTATGTACTGCAAAGGCTCTGCAAGAGGCCTGTTTCACTGGGCAAGTAGTAGAGCCACATTTAGGTATTCCAATCAGTTATAGTCTGAAGAAGGGCTTACAAACTCTCTGTAATCATGTTTCCTGAGATTCCTTTCTATCCCAATCAAGGGTCCATTTTACAATAGGAGGTAAGGGAAACCAATATTCATAAGACAGTTAGGCATCTTAGTTTTATTTCCCCTCTTCAGACTATTCCTTGATACCTATATCCCCTAGTCCTGTGATTCCAAGTTTGAGCATGCATCATTATTTACCCCAGGGCTCTATTTTGCTTTGGATATTTTTATATAGATTGATTTCTAGGTAGTTTTATCATATATGTGAAACTCAGATTGTTGTCTATAGTTGTTGGTTCTCAGTCCAAAGTATTTTTTGTAATGTTGATTTGATTATTACAAATTTATTTATGTTTATCTGGAAATATCCTACTTTCACTGTTGTAGTTGAGGACAGTTTTGCTGATTATATGATTCTTGGGGGACAAATTTTTGCTTTCAGAATTTTTATGTCCTACCATTGTCTTCTGTTCTACCTTGTTTCTGCTGAGAAATTAGGACTTACTTTATTGATTCTTCTTTGTAAGTAACTTCTTATTTTTCCTGAGCTGCTCTTAGGTTTCTTTCCTTGTGTGATTTGGAAATGTTTGATTAGGATATGTCTTGTTGATTTTTTGAGTGTTCTGTCTTGTTTGGGGTTTGTTCAACTTTTTGAATGCTTACCTTCTCATCTTTTATATCTTTGACAATTTTTTCTGTTTTTTTTTTTTTTTCCTGTCTCTTTCTATTCTGGAATTCCACATAACCTTGAGTTCTTCTTTTTCATGTTATTCCATATAAATTCTAGACTTTCTTTGGATTTTTTTCCTTATTCTTATTGTTTGTTCTTCTAAAGTTTATTTTATTTTATTTTTAATGGTTTTATCCTTGCTTTCCTGGATAGCTTATTTGACCTTTCTCTCAGCCTGTTGAAAGTATTTTTTTGAATTGTTTATCAGTTAGTTCTGATTCATTTTCTTCCTTAGAAATGTTTTCTGACTCTGCATCTTGATTATTTGTTTGCGCCACTCTCTTTCTTTTTCTGTGAACTTAAATTGATTTTTGTCCCAGAAACATCGTGGTGTCATTGTGTTTGTATTCAATTGTTGATTGTATGTTGCTGTGGTCTTAGACACTCACCAGTTGGTTCCTGGTGGGCATGATTAGAGAATGGAAATGTGTGCACTGTTATCCATTTGTCATTTGCATAGCTCAATTTAGGATGGAGTTAGCTGGTGTTGGCTGCTGTCTATTATTAATCAGATGGCATAGAAGTTGACATTGGCTCTTGTCCAGAGTGTCAGGCTCCAAAAATCAGGTTGTGGATGGGATTTATGAACATAGTTACACTTTCCTGAAAGTTGGTGTAAGAAGAGAAAGCACAAAAAAAAGTAACACACAGAGCAAACAAATATGCAAACAGTGAAAAATAAGATAATAAAGGGAAAAAGGCAGTTGTAAGAGAAAAAAAAAAAAAAGCACCTAAAATGAGGAATAAAGGGAAAAGATAAAAAACAAAACAAAAAAACAACATGTAAGAGTAAAGCAAGGGAGAAAATAGAAAGAAAAAGCACTAAACAAAACTAGGGATCAGGGAAAGGAAATAGAAAAAGAACAAAGAAGAGTAAAGAAAAACCAAGAAGAAGAAAAACAGATAAAGAATGAAAAAGATGAGACAGACAAAGAGAAACACACACACAAACTGAAAAACAATAAATGGAGATAGAAAGGGTAAAGAACAAGGAAAGGAATGAGAAGAAGAAGAAAGAACAAACAAAAACAATGGAAGGAAAGAACCAGGGTGAGCTCCATACCGGGAAAGCAGAAATCTTCGGGAATTCCTGCCAGTTAATGAGCTCACAAAGTGTGGGGGAGAAAGGAGATGGTGGTGTTCCCAGCCCTACATGTGTTTCTTTAGGTCTAGATGTTGTTTATGGTTAAGTCTACCAATCCAGAAGTTTTTGCACTAAAGGTATCTGAGGACAGGGTCTTTCAGATCCTTAGAGCAGCTGAGTTTAGGACAGCTAGTTATGAGACTTTTTGCTGGTCTAGTGCTGGCTTGGAAGTCTCTGAGAGTTTTGCAGTAATCAATGGTTCAGCTCACAGCTGCACAGTTCTGACCTTCAGCAGTGCAGGGGCTGTATTGGGAATGAATGAGACTGGGAACTGGCAACACATCAGGTCTCTAGGGGAGTGGGTAGAACAAGAAAGGATAACAAACACCTTTTTCTTCACTAGTCAGCAGTGTGTATCTGTACCTTCAGATTGCAGTCTTCCAAAACTGCTAGAGAAGGTTTAAGATGGCAATGCCAAGTCAGGCTGGCCTTCCATCACTTTGCTTTTCTGTCTCCTTTCTTTGCCCCTGTTCATCTTTTCCTTTTAGCAAGTATTCTATAGTTTCCTCTGAATCTCAGGGTTCCAGAATTACCATCTATATTTGCTTAATTCCTGTCTAGTCTGCCATCTTGTTGGAAGTCATCAACTAATTATTTTTCCAGTCTTGCATTTGTCATATATGATGTTCTTGATTTCATCCCACAACTCTTCTAGTCTTCAGTCATCAGTGTTCAATGTGTCATGTATGTCCTTGAGATGCATCTAAAATCAATTGGGATATACTCAAGTTTGTATTTTGATTCCCATGAATTGGTTTTAAATTTTCTTTACTTTCATCCTGAACTTGCATTGGTTCCACATTGGATCCTAGACTTCTATTAGTAATTTATTGTTGTTATGTGCCATCGAGTTATTTCCAATCTATAGTGACCCTGTACAGGATTTCTGAAGAGCAGCTGATGAGGACCTTGTGGTTCAAACCAGCATTGCAGTCCAGAGTATTAACCTGCAGTGCCACACTAGGACTCATTAGATAAATGCAAACCAAAACAACAGTAAGATATCATCTCATCACAGTATTGTTGTTGTTGACTGCTAACCAAACGATCAGTGTTTAAACCACACCAAGAATCCTCTGAAGAAATTAGATCTCTGATTCGGAAAGCTGATAGATACATTGCTAATGGATTTTAGAAGAGCCACAGCCATGAGAACCCTATGGAATTCAGTTCTACTCTCACACATGGGGTCACCGTGAGCAAAAATCAACTCAGTAACAGTTGATATGCTTTTTGTGCTCTTGGGTCTGGGCATAAAGAATTAGGCAATGTTTTGATAACTGCATTGATGTTGGTGGTGGTGGCATGCTGTGGAGTCAGTTCCTACTTATCGTGATCCTGCATAGGATTTCTGGGGCTGTAAATCTTTACGGGAGCAGAAAGCCTCATCTTTCTCCTACAGAATCTCTGATAGTTTCGAAATGCTAACCTTAAGATTAGCAACCTGACTGGTAGCCACAGTGCTACCAGGGCTCCTTAACTGCGTTGATAATAGGACTAAAGTGTTTGTTCAATCAAGGAATAAGCTAGGAATGCTTACTATGCCATTTTCAGATTTTGTGATTAAAACAAAGAAAACAGTAACACTCTCCTGTTGGTGTGGCACTTCAGGTTAATGCGCTGGACTGCAAGCTTGGTTTGAATTACAGGTCTGCTGTTCAAGCTCACCAGCCACCCCTCAGAAACCTATATGGGTTTCACTAAGAGTCAAATGCGACTCCACAACACTTAATAACAATGTAGATTATCTGTGTTAACTACTGAAGACACAATTTAACAATACTCTTTCTTACTCATAAAACATTAATTCATTAAAAATTGTTTTAAAATGAATATTATTAAGCACTTCCCTTTGACAGAATGACTATGGGAATATGATAATTAACAAGACATTTTATTTTACTTCTATAGTACAGAGGAGTCTACTACAAATCAACTATTTGTTTAGAAGATTTTCTAGTTTCACAATTTAATCATTTCTCCTACTTCATCAATTTCATTCACTACTATGTCTGAAAGTCACCTTAAAAGTAACACCTTTATATTTCAAATGTGTTGTTATTTAGTGCCACTGTGTTGGTTCCAACTCAAAGCAACCCTATATAGGCTTTCTGAGGACCAGCTGGTGAGTTTGAATCACCAACTTTTTGGTTCAAAACAATGTTGTGGTCCAATACATGTCCTTTAGCACCACACCAGGACTCTCTTATCTATGCAAATTCTATATTTTGAAATTTCTCTGTGATAGTCACAAATGCAGTTAACTGGTTGCCAAATGTTTTTGTTTGTTAAGTGTT
>NW_006408586.1:12738105-12742716 GCF_000296735.1 Chrysochloris asiatica
TTTTTTTTTTTTTTTTAAAGTAGCTGCTATGCCTGACAGAGTAAGACCTTTTAAGTACACTTCTTGTAGGGGATCTGTGTAGTCACAGTTAGGGGTGGCATTCATATGTTATAACTGATTGACGTTAATAAAGTGCATGATCCCTTTGGGATAGATTTCTTCTAAACCCCTGGATGTGCCTCTCAGGAGTTCAACACTAGCCTGACAGACAGGTGTCAACTGTGAATAGACATAAATACCTGAAAATTCAGTAAAGAAAGAAGCTGTCTGAAAATCCGACTCAGAGGAAAGGAAAAAGAAGAAAGATAGTTGGCTGATTTTTGCAATATCTTCTATCAGGAACAGGTGTGTAGAATGTGTGGTTTCTGGAAATGTCTCCTAAAAAAGATTTTTTTCCACTGCTTGTCATTTTGATTCCTCACTTCTGTGCTTGGTCTTTTAACATCTTGTTGATGATGAACTTCAGCTGCAATTAGCTATCACCATATATCTTTCTGAATTAAACTCAAATTGATTAAATTACTGACAACTGACCCTCTCTTGGGAACAATTTTTGGTCAAAGGAAACATAATCACACATTAAAAACAAACAAACAAACAAAAACAAAAACAAAACCAAGGAGTTTCAGAATAGAGGGAACTGCACAACATATTACAAAGGCAGAGAAATGACTCTAGTATGTCCAAAGACAAGTCTGCTTACTCAAATTTCTCAGGACCACAGAATCCTATTTTATATATATTATGTACAAAATTGTAAGCAATGGATTAAAAGTATTGTTGTTTATGTTCGGTGTCATTGAGTCGACTATGACTCTTATTGATCCTATGCACAACAGAACAAAACCCTGACCGCCCGGCACCATCTGCATAATTATGGTTACACTTGAGCCCCTTGCTGCTGTCACTATACCAATCCATCTCCTTGGGGGTCTTCCACTTTTTCACTGACCCTCCACTTTTCTAAGCATGGTGTCCATCTTTAGAGACTAGTTCTTCCTGATAATATATCCAAAGTATGAGAGATGAAGTCTTGCCATCTTGGCTTTAAGAAGCATTCTGACTGTACTTCTTCCAACACAGATTTTTGGTTCTTCTGGCAGTCCATGATACTTTTAATATTTTCCATCAACACCACAACTCAAATACATCAATTCCTTAAGGTCTTCCTAATTCATTATCTAACTTTCATACGTATAGGAAGCTATGAAAAATTCTAGAACTTGGGTCAGGTACATCTTAGTTCTCAAACTGACATCTTTGCTCTTGAACACTTTAAAGAGGTGTTGTGCAGCAGAGTTACCTATTGAATATGTGGTTTTATTCCTTGATTACTCCTTCTATGTGAAGCACACACACACACACACACACAATTTTACATAGGTTGTGTTGTTAGGTGCCATGAAATCAGTACTGACTAATAGTGATCCAATGCACAACAGAACGAAACACTGCCATATCCTGCACCAACCTCACTATCATTGCTACTTCTGAGCCCATTGCTGCTGCAACTGTACCAATCTATCTCATTTGGCATTTTCCTCTTTTACTCTGATCCTCCACATTACCAAACATGATATCCTTCGCCAGGAATGATCCCTTCTAATACTATGTCTAAAGTATGAGAGACGAAGTCTGGCCATCCTGGCTTCCAAGGAGCATTCTGGCTGTACTTCTTCTAACACACTTTGGTTTGTTCTTTTGGCAGTCCATGGTACTTTTAATATTCTCCTCCAACATCACAATTCAAGTGCATCAGTTCTTCCATGATCTTCTTTATTCACTGGCCAACTTTCATATGCATATGAGGTTATTGAAAATACCATGGCTTCAAACTGACATCTTCGCTCTTGAACACTTTAAAGAGGTCTTGAGAAACAGATTTACTTAATGCAATAAAGCATTTGATTTCTTGACTGCTGCTTGCATCCGTGTTGATGGTTGAGCTGAACAAAATGAAGTCTTTGATAACTTCAATCTTTTCTGTTTATATGGATGTGTTTATTGGTCTGGTCGTAAAGATTTTTGTTTTATTTACAATGAATTGCAACCCATACCGAAGGCTGTGGACTTTGATCTTCATCAGTAAGTATTTTAAGTCCTCTTCACTTTCAGCAAGCAAGGTTGTATCAACAGCCATATCGCAGGTTGTTAATAAGTCTTCCTGTAATCATGATGTCACGTTTTTCTTCATAGAATCCAGATTTTCAGATTATTTGCTCCATGTACAGGTTGAATAAATATGGTGAAAGAATACACCCTGGTGCACACATAATTTTAAGACATTTGGTGTTCTCCTGTTGGAACAACTGCCTCTTGGTCTATGTACAGTTTCCTCATGACCACAGTTAAAAGTTCTGAAATACTAATTCCCCACAATGTTGCCCATAGCTTGTGATGATCCACATAATTGAAAATCTTTGCATAATCAATCAGACACAGATAAACATCTTTCTGGTATTCTCTGCTTTCAGCCATGATCCATTTGATGTCACCAATGATATCCCTTGTTCTAAGTCCTCTTCTAAATTTGTCTTGAATCTCTGGAAGTTCTTTGTCAATGTATGGTTGCAGCTCTTTTTGTATTATATTTAGCAAATTGTGGGAGATGGATTAAAATTTGAGGCAAGCTGAAACTATTGCCCAAGCAAATATTTTTATTAACTTCTTATTGTGAATTGAGTGAAGGTTTACAGAGCATATCATCAGTTTTACATTAAAAAAATCATATACTTTGCTTCATTAATTACATGATTGCAACCCCTCCATGTACCAACAGTTAATAACATTTACCTCTAGTCACTTTAATGACTACATTCCTCCCTGTGTCTCCCACCACCCCCATCTTTCATTTACCAACATCACTCTGGTTGTATATTGCCTGCCCTATCACCCATGTAGATTGTTTCTTTTATCAAGAAAAACCCTTCTCTATATATATATCTTTTAAAATGTACAAACAAACAAAAAAACCCTTGCAGGGATTTCTAATCATTTAAACATCCAAAGGGCATATTCTGGAAGCCAGTCTCCTGGTACCAGCACACAGTCTTTCTCTTTCCCTGAGTCTGGAGTCCTCAGCAGCTCTATCTCTCCATGCCATCTCCTCTGACTTCATCTCTGGTGTCACTGCTTCTCTGATTAGGGTTCCACATTCCACTCGTACTCTTCTCTCTTGATGGCCCTAAGGTTCTCTGTTCCTGGAATGTAAGGTTAACTATTTCCCACTTTTTGTTTCACAACTTCTACCTTTGCAATTGTGACAATCTCAATTAAGTATGATAACAATTACTCTCAATTGATTCAAATGAATCCTATCCCCATCTCTTTTCACCAGACCCATCTAGACAAGAGGAAAACTATTCACTGGGAATTCTACCTTCCCCCACACACTCTGAATCTAAACTCCCTCTTGAAAACTTGTAAGCCCGCTACTTTGTGCTGAGCAAATCTTTAAATATAAACCCAAAAAATATCTCCTAGAGTATTTTAGAGTCAAACAATAATTTGAACATGGTCTATGATTCAAACCAATCAACCCTCCTCAGCAATCCTATACAGAATTGCTGGAAGTCAGAATTGATATGATAGCATATAACAGTAAAGATAGAATATGTAGTAACTATTTATTAGTTTATGTTTTGCTTTGTATATTCTCAACAACAAAAAATAAATCCTATAAATTAGAAAACAAAGTGTGAGGGATTTTGCAATTCAAGTGTCCTGGGTGAGTCTTTGGCAGTGTTTTGCTTGTACATCCTTAGAGCAAGCAACAAAGAAAGAACAAGAGAAGACAATTGGAGAACACTTTGTTGTTGTCGTTAGGTCCATTGAGTCAGTACTCACTCATAGCCCGGTTCCAACTAATTGGAAATCATTCAATGGTGATTCTACTTTCCCCCACCCTATCTGGAACTAGGCTCCCTCTTGAAAGTTTGTAAGCCAGTCACTTCTTGCCTTTATGTTGTTGTTGTTGTTAAGTGCCTGCGAGTCGATTCTGACCCATAGGATTTTCACGGAACAGCTGGTGAGTTTGAACCACTGACCTTGCAGTTCAAACGACTTTGCAGTCTGACGCATTAGCCCACAGCCACACCAGGACTCCTTTGTAGGGCCCACCCCCCCATTTTGGGTAACCAATGTCTATGTTGCTCATCGTTGTCAGCCTTGTGTATCGAGGGGGTGGGAGTGATCCTTGCTGTTGCTCTGTTCATTTTTAAGAACCCAAATTAGAATCTTTTTGTGTATATTTTCCTGTGGACAGATACTTTTTTGCAATGCATAAAACCTTATTATTATTATTGTTACTTTTGCCATTTAGTTGACTTGAACTCATTGCATAACAGATCTTATGTATAACAGAACAAAGCATTGTGAGGTCCTGAATCATCTCCATGATCTTTGGTATTGTTACTTATTTTAAGGAGCTCTGGTAGTGTAGTGGCTATGAATCGGGCTGCAAACCTTAAGGTCAGCGGTTCGAAACTACCAGCCGCTCCGCGGGAGAAAGCTGAGGCTTTCTACTCCCGTAAAGATTTACACCCTCGGAAACCCTGTACAGGGTCGCTATGGGTCGGAACCGACTCGACGGCACTTAACAACAACAACAAT
>NW_006408586.1:12742816-12757512 GCF_000296735.1 Chrysochloris asiatica
CTCCCGTAAAGATTTACACCCTCGGAAACCCTGTACAGGGTCGCTATGGGTCGGAACCGACTCGACGGCACTTAACAACAACAACAATATCTATTACTTAGCAAGTACCACATCAATTGCCATACAGTATAGTTAATGGATTATGATCATTGACATTAAAAGAATAACTTTTCTAGTTCTGGCAGCAGAACTAGATTTGATTGTTACCTAAATGGTCTAATATCAATTCTAAACAAGTAATATCAGTGGTGTTTGGAGTCCTGGTGTGGTGTTTCAGAGTGATGCACTGGGCCACAAAGTCAGTTTGAGCTGCAAAGTAAGTGATTCAAACTCATCAGTCACTCTTTAGAAACCCTCTACAGGGTCACTACAAGTAGGAACTGATTCAATGGCACTTAACAACAACAGCAACAATATCATTCCTAAATAAGTAAAGTTAAGAATTTTTGTATTTTTCATAATTCACTACATAAATGAGTATTTGACAATATCTCTTTCAACAAATTCTTCAAATAGAATAATAACAATACTTCCTAACTATTACTGATGCTAAAAGTTTAATGTTCAATTAGTCTACAGTACCTGTTCAATGGATATCCTTCTTCAGTGTGTAGTCCCTAATAATACTAGCATTTTGTATAATATCAACTCTGATGTGTATTCCTCCATTTAATTTTTACTATAAACATAGTAATTTAAGTCTTTCTTACTTTAAAGTAGATATGATGAGGTGCTAAAAATTTCCAATTAAGGAAAACAAGTACAATACTCTCAAATGGTGGCCTTGACCCTTTGATAGGTTCTTGGCATTTGAAGAAGTACATACAAATCTCTGCATCTCAAGTATCAGAAAATCTCTGTGTGTGCTGTCAACCTGACTGGTCTGAAACTGGTGTCTGGGGGCTGAATTTGAACAGTAGTCAGATGGGTTCCTTGCTGGTCTCTGAAAGTACCATGCTTATTACTGTGGGTTTGTTGTTAGGTGTCATCGAGTTGGTACTGACTCATAGAGACCTTATGAACAGCAGAACAAAACACTGCCTGATCCTGGGTTAACCTCACTACTGTTGCCGTACTTGAATCCATCGATGCTGCCACTTGGCCAATCCGTCTTGTTGGGGTCTTCCTCTTTTCCTCTGACCATCTACCTTACCAAACATGATATCCTTCTCCAGTGACTGTTCCCTTCTGACAATATGTCCAAAGTATGAGAGACGAAGTTTGGCCATCTTGGCCTCCAAGGAGCACTCTGGCTGCACTTCTTCCAAAACGGATCTCTTGGTTCTTTTGGCAGCCCATGACATTTTCAGTACCATAACTCAAAAGCATTAATTCTTCTATGGTCTTCCTTATTCATAGTCCAGCTTTCACATGCATATGAGGTTATTGAAAATACCATGGCTTGGGTCAGGCACACCTTAGTCCTCAAGCTGACATCTTTGGTCCTTAATACTTTAAAAAGGTCTTGTGCAGCAGATTTGCTTAACGCAATACATCGTTTGATTTCCTGACTGCTGCTTCCATGAGTGTTGATGGTTGGTCCAAGAAGAATGAAGTCCTTGACAACTTCAGTCTTTTCTCTGTTGATAAGAATGTTTTTTATCCAGTGGTGAGGAATTTTGTTTTCTTTACATTGAGATGTGATCTATACTGAAGGCTGTACTCTTTTATTACTGTGGGTAGTGACTAGAAAATGAACATGGAAAGTCCACAGATATTTCAAGACTCCAATTAAAGCCCCTCATCTGTTGTCAGACTCTTCTCTATTGTTTCAACTCCAGATCTCTCCATGCTTTGGCTGCTTGTGCTGCTTGTCATCACATTCTTTCATTATAGCTTTTTACTAGGGCTGTCTCTAATATACTCTGTGTCTCCTGTGTCATGTACTTTGGTGGTGATGGTTATGTGCCGTGGAGTGGGTTCTGACTCATAGTGACCCTGTACAGGGTTTCTGAGGTTATAAATCTTTACAGGAGCAGAAAACCTCCTCTTTCTCCCGTGGAACAGCTGGTAGTTTCAAACTGCTGACCTTGAAGTTAGCAGCCTGATTCGTAACCACTATGCTACCAGAGCTCCTTTTGGTTGGTTATGTGCCGTGGAGTCTGTTCCAACTCATAGTGACTCTGTACAGGGTTTCCAAGGCTGTAAATCTTTACGAGAGCAAAAAGCCTCATCTTTCTCCTGTGGAACAGCTGGTAGTTTCAAACTGCTGAACCTGATGTTAGCTGCCCAATTCATAACCACTACGCTACCAGAGCTCCTCTAGTGCTCACTAAAAGTAGGAGATCAGTCTTTAAACTTCTTTTGTCTTCTCTTTGGGGTGTACCAAAGGATTATTTCATTATTTGAATAAATTCCAGTCTTGTTGAACAAATGAGGTGAATACACTATTAAAAGTTTAATTAGTTGAAAATTAATGTTTTGTTTTAAAAATCAAAATGGTAAAACTGGGATGATTGTTATAAAATATCTGATAGGATGGATAGACATATTGCAATAAAGGCAGCAGCTTTTAAACTGCAACAGCATATGAAAGAGTATATATTGTTAAAATTCATTGAATTTTCTTTGTATCAGTGGAAAGAGGTGATGTTAGATGGTAGTTTTCTTCTTTAGTTCTTTTTTTTTTAAAGGTTTGAAAACAATGATGGCCTGCCTGCTGCGTGTTGTGCTTGGGAATACTGTAAATTGATAAATCCAATGTCTTGGGAAATGATGAACTACTTGTACTTCTACAATAATGCATTCTTGTTTGCACAGAAGATCTAAACCAATTTAAAATCATGAAGAAGTGGAATTGTAACCTTAGCTAATAGAAGAAAATTGAAACAAAAAAGGTTGGGTCAACAAGACAACACCTCAATGTATCACCTCCAGACTGGAGAACTGGAAAGGGAATTTTCCAAGTACATATTAACCATCCTTTAGTCTCATTGCACAGTAGTAAGTACAGAGGTACACTTGACTCTTGCACCTAATCATATGACTTTATTTGGATACTTAACTTTCTTACTTTCAAAATGAAGTCAATATTCCCTACTTTTCATGTGTAGATTCACTAAAAAATACTTCTCAGGGCACCACAAGGTCAGTGTTTCAAGCTCACCAACTTCTTCTCAGAAACCGTATACAGGGTCGCTATGGGTAGGAACCAACTTGATGGTACTTAACAAAAAACAATTGTGTGACAAAGGAGCTCTTGTAGCATAGTGGTTACAAGTTGGAATGCTAACTTCAAGGTCAGCAATTCAAAATTGCCAGCCATTCCTCTGGAGAAAGATGAGACTTTCTGCTGCCATAAAGATTTATAGCCTAGAGAACCCTATGTAGGGTCACTATGAGTTGGAACTGACTTCACAGCACACCACCACATTATGTGACAGGAACCTTTCTAGAAACTAATACCTCCAGCAACAGAAAAATGAATAATGTCTTTTCTATTATGAATCTTACATTCCACTGTATTTATGTGTGTGTGTGTGTGTAAGTTAATGTATGCAGGCATCTAGAATATAGATACTCAATAACAATACATTGTTAGTTGCTGTCAAGTCAACTCCAACTCATAGTGACCCAATGCACAGCATAAGGAAATATTGTCCTGTTCTGTGTCATCCACTTGATTGTTATGTTTGAGTTCATTTTTTACATCACTGTTTTAGTCCATCTCATGGGAGTCTTAAACTTTTTGCTGACTCTTCACTTTACCAAGTTTGGTGTCCTTTTTGAGGGATGGGTACTCCTTGATAACTTGTCCAAATATGTGAAATGAAGTCTCATCCTCCTAACTTCCAAGAACATTCTGGTTATACTTCTTGTGAGACTGATTTGTTTGTTCTTCTGACAGTCCATGGCGCTTTCAATATTCTTGGCCAACACCATAATTGAAATGCATCATTTTAAGTATGGATTCCTTATTCATTGTCCAACTTTCACATGCATGACAGGCAATTGAAAATATGCTTGATCAGGCACACTTTAGTCCTCAAGTGATATCTTTTCTCTTTAATACTTTAAAGAAATCTTTTGCAGCAGACTTTCCTAGTGCAATATATCTTTTGATTTCTTGACTGCTGCTCCATGAGCATTAATTGTGAATTCAAGTAAGATGAAATTCTTGACAACTTCAATATTTTCTTCATTTATCATGTTGTTTATTGATTCAGTTGTGAGGATTTTTGTTTTCTTTATATTAAGTTGTAATCCATATTGAATACTGTATTCTGTGATCTTCATCACAAAGTACTCCAAGTATTTTTTGTTTTCAGCAAGCAAGGTTAAGCCACTTGCCTATTATAGGTTTTTAATGAGGCTTCCTCCAATCCTGATGCCCCATTCTTCTTTATATATTCAAAGCAAACTTGTATAGAATTTTTAGGAGGGGCTAGTGGATTTGAGCTGCCATATTTGTGATTAGTCGTCCAGTGCTTATCCTATAGTACCACAGAAGACTCCTCAATAACAATGTTGTTGTGAACTGCTGTCGAGTCAGTTCTCACCCATAGCAACCCCATACAGGGTTTCCTAGGAGCATCTGGTGAGCTTGAACTGATGACCTTGCAGTTCAAACTGACTTTTCAGTCTGGCGCATTAACCCACAGAGCCACACCAGGACTCAATAACAATAGTTTTTCTTAATTTAGAAACTACTTTGCAACAAGAATTTTACTTGTCTTATTTCTCATAACTGTCCATATTTGGAACATGAGGAAGTTGACCTGACCCCAAAAAATGTATTTGGTGAGAATAAATGGTTTCTGAAGACTCTTAAGGGACAGAGCCCAAATAAAAATATTATATCCTAATGAATGGTATTACCATCCCTTTGTCCTGGCATTGTCCGTTATGACATACATTATCAGACACCATATTTATCTTGCATTTATTTATGTTCTGTCTTCAGAATAGATTGCTTGAATTCAAAATTATTTCATTAATAAATGAAGGGAAGAATGAATAATCATGCTGAACTATATGAAGGTTTTTGCATTTTACTGTTCATTTTTCCTTATGTAAGCGTGGTACTGTGGGATAATGCAGCAGACTGCAAAGTCATTTGAACTGCAAGGTTGGTTGTTCAAACTCACTAGTCGCTCCTTGGAAACCATATACAGGGTCGCTATGGATTGGAATCAACTGGACGACACTTAACAACAACAATGTTGTCAATTTACATTTCTTTTGTCAAATTAGTCTTTCAGGGCAATAGGTTTAAGTATTGGATAAAATGACTTCTTTGCCACTTAAGTCTTATAAAAACCATGTTTAATTTCAATAAGATCAAGTGATACATTTTCAATAGGGACACCCTTGTGCATCATGCTGGCAAGGTTGGGCATTACCGGCAAGACCCTCTCATTTCCTAAGGGATCTGAGACTCAGACTCAACATCAGTACTGGTTCAGAACTTTCCCTGACATAGACATTGTCACCATCCACTTTCCCACCAGGAGTGCATCACCACTGTTGCTGTTTAATTAAGTCCATGCAGATTCTCTAGATGTGAGGTGTCTTTATTCACCATCCCAGAATATGGATGGAGTTCCTGGACAGCATAAATAGTTATGCATTTGAGTACTAGCCTAAATGTTGGTGGTTCAAATCCACCCAAAGGTGTTTTGTGAGACAAGCCGGACTATCTTCTCCTGAAAGATTTTTGGGGAAAAAAAGTCCTTGAAAGCCCTATGGGCAAATTTTATTCTGCACACATGGGATAGCCATGACTTGAAATCAACTTGAAGGCAACTAACTGCAACAAACAAGATTTCCCAATTTTAGCTCTAAACAATGGATGTTTATGCCTCCACAAACAGTCAGTATTAATCAATGCCTATGATTCAAAGTTTATATGGTTCTTTCTAGAAGCTGTTGAGGCGTTTAGATTAAGTATGCATGGAATGAGTGACTAGGTAACTAGTTAAGAGTCGACAGTTAAAACAATGGATAGTAATACAAGAACAGACAAGGGATCATGCAAAGCACCCCTTCATTTATTCACTCTTGATTCTTGGGCAATGATTGCAAAAGCTGCATAGAGGAATGGGAAGCCTGACCTAGTTAGCTTGTGGTAAAAATTATCTCATAAGTGTGTTTTAGTCCATATGGTAGATTGCATTTCTGGCAAGAGTGCTTTCTAAATAGCAGGCTTCTTTTTAGGGCTCTGGAACAGATTTTGCAGGTGATAACCAGCTTTGTGCCCTGAGGCAGATGTATACTTTGTAACAGGAAGTTGATGCTTAACCTTTGCCTGGCCTCAGAACCCATTCAATGGCAGGAGTTCAGCAATTTTAGTTATTTAAACCTAATGTACTTTCAAGCCCACAGGCAGCTTTGCTCTATCTGTTGAATATAATCTCTTTTTCACAGAAGCAAACCCCTTAAAATCTGGCAAAGAGACTATAAGGAAGCAGACTGATAGAACTCTGATGTCACAGCTATGGGAGTCAGGAGACTTGGCAGCAAGCTGCCCAGGTGGGGCTTGAAAAGACTGTGCACACTGTCAACTAGATTAGCTCTGGAATCCTTGTACTTATTGCCTTGTGAGATTTGCAAGTTGTTTTTGCCCATCTGAGCAAACAAAAAGTGATGTGTGCCAACTTGTGCATACATAGGTTGGCCCTATAGAGCTGAGTTTTCAACAGTAAAGACAATGATTTGGAGCTTATGGAAGGTGTCTTTTTCTTTTCACTTAATTCAAAGTTTGTTTAAGTAATATGAGTGGGAACATCTGTTATAGATGAAATTGTGTCTCCCAAAATGTGTGTTGGAATCCTAACATCTAAAATCATGTTTGAAAATAGGATTTTCTTTGTTGAGGTATATAAATTACAGCAGAATAGAAAGCTTAAAAATAAATAAATAACCCACTGTCATTGGGTCTGTTCTGACTCATAGTGATCCTACAGGATAGATAGAGTAGAACTGTTCCATAGGGTTTGCAAGATTGGAAATCTTTACGAAAGTAGAGGACCTCATCTTTCTCCTGAAGATTGACTGGTGTGTTTGAACTGAAGACCTTTCTTTCAATTAACACCACAACACTCAACCCACTGCATGAGCAGGATGCCTTTAATGGGTTGATGGCAAACCAGAAACCCACTGCCATCCAGCTGATTCTGACTCATGGAGACCCTACATACAGTTTTGGAGACGTAAATCTTTCTCCCACAGAGCAGCTGCCAACCTTCCAGTTCCCAGTCCAATGCTTAACCCATGGTGCCACCAAGACTCTATACCAGAGTAGAATAGGTTCTAAAGCTAATTGGAGTTATAAAAACAGCATATGAGAAACAGAGATATGCACATATGCGGGAAGCTACTAGGAGGACAGATACTATAAGAAGATTCCCAAGGAACCAAGTAACATTTCCAATTGTCTTCACATAAGAAATTGATATAGGCATGATCCTGCTTGATTTGGACCTTTAGCATCCTCAACCTTGGCAAAATTAATTTCAATTTTAAAAACACTTGTGGTGTTTCTGTATCAGCAGCACAAGGAAACTGACATAATCCAAAGTATTTACCTTGTTATTCTTATTTTTGTCTCTAAATTTAGCCAAGTCATCTCTAGCCAGGATTTTGAAAATAACTTGACTTTTGGGTTTCAAAGACATGCCCCACACTCCTGAAATGTGCTATAACATCTGAAGTTTACCATGAAGTTGTATTATTTGTCTATTAGTGTTTTGTTTTTTAAGCATCATCCCTAACAGCTCTCAAAACTACCCGTGTACAGTAGTATTGACTGTCCTCCTTGTCTCATGCAGTGTGGTCTCACCAGAAGTCTTTTTTCTGTCTAACATACCTGCTGGAATGTCATTTTAATATTTTATAGAGCTTTCCAGACATTTGATGTCCCCATTTTTCTCATCCTGTCTCACCCAATTTATCATTTTACATTCTACAGTTTTGTTTTCCATTTCCTATAACTTTCAGCCATCTTGGCAGGAATCATGTCATATATTTCTTCATAGAATAGACATCCCTGCAGAATGCTAGAGCTGGTTGTCTGGGCCAGACAACTCTTACTTTTTTGAGGGAACTGAACTAAGTAGAACTTAATGTTCACACTGTTTTAATGAGTCTCTGGCAGAGTCAAAATTATAAACTAGCTGTTGAGCCTTCTGATTTTCACTGCATTTTTTTCTATTATCTTATACATGGTATTTTTCTTGCTGTTAAGTGCCATCAAGTTGTTTCTGAGTTATAGTGACCGTATATAGTGTTTCTGAAGAACAGCTGGTGAGCTTGAACCACCAACCTTGTGGTTCAAACTGACTTTGCAGTCCAGTGCAGTAGCCCCACAACACGGCACTAGGACTCCTTACACATGATAGGTGTTCAGTAAGCATTTTATATGGATGTATTGACTTGTCCATTGCTTATCTAATTGTCTGCAGCTCCTTTTGGTTTGTTAACATTGTTGTTGTGCAGTGCTGAAGTCGGTGCCGACCCACAGCGACCCTGTATAGGGTTTCTGAGGAGCAGCTGGTGAGCTTGAACTACTGATCTTGCAATTCAAATGGCTTTGCAGTCTGGCACATTAACCTACAGTGCCACACTAGGATGGTGTAAAACTCTATTAGTGAAAAAAACAAAACAAAACAAAACTCTATTAGTGGTCAAAGCCTTGGCTACATTATATTTTTGATGTACACCAGAGATTCAAGTTTTAAAGCTATGTGTCTGTCTTTCTGTGTGTGTGTTTAGGGACTCATGGCACTTGGAAAATAGTATTCAGTTATTTGGAACACCTATTTCAAATCTGTGCTGGAAGAAGTAGAGTGAGAATGTTTCTTAGAAGCCAGAATGACAAAACTTCACCTAATACATTGGTCATGTTATCAGCAAGGTCCAGTCTCTGGAGAAGGACATAAAGTTTCATAAAATGGAAGGTCAGTGAAAAACAGGAAGACCCCTAAGAAGATGGATTGGCAGCAGCAATGGGTTCAAAGGTGGCAACAACTGCGAGGATGTTGCAGGATTGGGCATTGTTTTGTTCTGTTGTGCATAGGATCATTAGGAGTCAGAACTGTCTCAACAGCACCTAACAACAACAACAATCCATTTTAGCAAAATGCTAATTTCCTCTTTGCTGTATTGTGAAGAATTATAAGAGTGATGTTGTTGTTATTTGCCTTGAGTTGATTCCAACTCATACCATCTTTTGCCCCGTGAATTTTCTTGGTTGTAATATTTCTGGGAGCAGATCGCCAAGTTTCTTTCTCCTTTGGAGCTGCTAATGGATTTGAACTATGAAGTGCTTAAGCATTGTGTAACCAGGGCTCATTATAAAAACAATGAGGGTTGCTAAATACAAAACAAAAAATTTCATGGTAGGGGGCCACATCTGAGTGGCATTAATCATTATTAGAGGCAAAATTTAGATTGACAGTTTAAAAATAATAGGATAATTACTCTAGATAATTTTTGCTGCTGTTGATGAAATCCAATTAAAACAATTCAGGGAAAGCAATTGTTTGGGAGATGTGTGTAAGGTTTCTGAATCATTGATTAACGTTATGATTCTTAAGACAGCTTATGGAAAGAGAAAAGCTATGTGCTGGCAGCCAGTAGGCTGGCTTTCAGAACGTGCTCTTTGGTTGTTTAAAGGATTCCTGAGTGTTTTTTGTATACATCAAAACAAACAAATAAAAAACAGAGGGAATAGAAGCAAATACTGCTAAATGATGATGCATGCAGAAGATTGTAATCATTTCAATTAAACAAAATACCATAAGATGAGTGTAAAACTGATGGTCTCCCATTTAAAGTATCTCTCAATTCATAATAAAAAATTTAGGGGGGGGGAAACATTGGGGTAGAACTACCTTCTTTTCAATATCTTTAATTCATCCTCATCATTGAATTCATGTTTGATGTTTTTCACACTTCAGTGACTAAGAACATAGACCTTGTATATTATTTTAGTAAAAGGGATGATGAAAAGATGTGGACACTAAATTCTTAGATACTAGATTGGGGAAACATACATATATTAAAACAGTCAGAGTTATAGGTCTCATTCCATCCTTTGTAATCTTATCAAGAGCAGAAACTCTGAATGTTTTGCTGCCTTGTTGTTATTGTTTTTTAGGCTGCAAATGATTTTTATTTATTTATTTATTTATTTATAGTGAAGATATTGACTTTAGGCTTATAAACAAATATAGTATAGACTTCAAGTTATAGATTGACATCTCCATAATGAGTCCATTTAACAAAAATGTTGCAAGATATTTTTAGAAAAAAGTTAGAGCATTTGATGCTTTACAAGTGTCTGCTGAAAAACCACAAAATTAGTGGAATTCATCTCTGACTGCCAAGTTACTGCACACAACTACTTCCAGAAGAGCCAGGGGTAGCTTGATATGACTATGTAGCTTGTAGTATTTTAGAACTCATTTCCCACTAGCTAAAAATGGTATTTCCAGCTAACAGACAACTGGGGCAATTTCATCATCATTTATTGTAGCCCTATTGGCAATCTAAGGAGGCCTGTTGGTGTGGTGGGTTAAGCATTGTGCCAGTAACCACAAGGTCAGCAGTTCAGACCCATAAGCCCCTCTGCGGAAGAAAGACAAGACTGTCTATTCCTGTAAGATGTGCAGTTTCAGAAACCCTGAAGAGAAATCTACACTATTCTGAATCAGAATTGAAACTATGACCAAAAGGTCATAGCCATGACAATCCTCTGGAATGCTGTTCTGCTCTTCAAGACATGTGGACACCATGAGTCAGAATGGATTCATGGCACCTGGATGGTTGATTGGCTCTTAACCTTAAAGAGTATGTATTGCACATTGCCTTCATATCTTTTTTTTTTTTTTTTTTAAAGATTTCATTGTGAATTGAGTGATAGTTTTCATGACATACCATCAGTTTTGCACTCAACCAATCATATTTTGTTTCATTGCAATAATTACAATCCCCTCCATGCACCTTCTGATAACAGTATTTGCTTCTATTCCCTCTTTTTTTTTTTTTTTTTAATGTACACAAAACACACAGAAATATATATTCATTTCAACAAACAAAGAGCATATTTTGCAAGCCAGGCACACAACCTTTTCCTTTCCATGGGTCTAGAGTCTTTAGCTGCTCTGTCTGTCCATGCCATGACCTCTGACTCTGTCTCTGATGTTGCTGCTTCTCTGTTTTGGATCCGAAGCTCCACTCATGCTCTTCTCTCTAGATTGTCCTAGGGTTCTCTGCTCCCACAATGAGAGATTAACAACTCTCCAGTTTTGATTATACATCTTCTACCGTTACAGTCATGACAATCACAATCAGTCATGATAATAATTATTCACTATTTAATCAAAAGAACCCTATTGCCATACTCCCCCATTCCCTTTCACAAGACTCACCTAGAGAAGATAACAAGACAGTGAGGATTCTACCCTCCCCTCGTTGCTCTGAAACTAAGCACATTCTAGAAAAAATTTTAAACCAGCCATTTCATGACTTCATAGCCACCTCCCTCCTCATTTTAGTTAATGTCCTACAGCCAATGTTCAAGTTGCTTGTCCTTATCCACCCTTCACATGGATTCTTTATGTGAAGACTCCTTTCCTCTAAGTTGGTATTTTGAGCAACTACATCCATTAGCCAAGGTCAAGTTCATCAAATTATAGCAATTTATACTTGATTCCTGTATCAGACTTCTTTATCTTCTTGTTGTTGTTGTTAAGTACTGTGGAGTCAGTTCCTGACTCATAGTGACCCTGCACAAGGCTTCTGAGGCTGTAAATCTTTACGGGAGCAGAATGCCTCATCTTTCTACTGCAGAACTGCTGGTAGTTTCTAACTGCCAACCTTCAGGTTAGCAGCCCTATTCATAACCACTATGCTACCAGAGTCTAGGTGAGGTCTAATTAGCAAGCCATGCAAGCTAGGTCATGTAAGCTTGCTGAAAGTGAAGAGGACTTAAAATACTTACTGATGAAGATCAAAGACCATAGCCTTTGATATGGATTGCATCTCAATGTAAAGAAAACAAAAATCATCACTGGACCAATAAACAACATTCTTATCAACAGAGAAAAGATTGAAGTTGTCAAGGACTTCATTCTTCTTGGACCAACTATCAATACTCATGGAAGCAGCAGTCAAGAAATCAGACAACATATGGCATTAGGCAAATCTGCTGCACAAGACCTTTTCAAAGTGTTGAAGAGCAAAGATGTCAGCTTGAGGACTAAGGTGTGCCTGACCCAAGCCATGGTATTTTCAATTACCTCATATGCATGAGAAAGCTGGACAGTGAATAAGGAAGATCATAGAATAATTGGAGCATTTGAGTGTTGGTGTTGGAAAAGAATATTGAAAGTGCCATGGGCTGACAAAAGAACAAATAGATCTGAGTTGGATGAAGTACAGCCAGAGTGCTCCTTGGAAACCTAGGTTGGCCAGACTTTGTCTCTGATACTTTGAACATATTGTCAGGAAAGACCAGTCACTGGAGAATGAAATCATGTTTGGTAAGGTGGACGGTCAGAGAAAAAGAGGAAGACCCCCAGCGAGATGGATTGGCAAAGTGGCAGCATCAATGGGCTCAAGCATAGCAATGATTGTGAGGCTGATGAGGATCTGGCAGTATTTTGTTCTGTTGTGCAAAGGGTCACTATGAGTCAGAACCAACTCAATGGCACCTAACAAGAGCAACAACACTTGCTTCTTGTATCAAACTTCTTTATCTTCCTCTAATAGAGTTCTGATCAGTAAGCCACGCAATCTAGGTCAAATGGGTACGATCTGCAAGTTTGGGAGTTCTTGTGCATCTTCCCTCACTTCATATCAGCTGGACTTTTCACTCTCAGTTCTAGACCCCAGGGGCTATGTCAGTGTCCATGGGCTCAGGAGTTCTCAAGTATCCCCAAATTTTGAAGCAACCAGACCTTTCTCTTCTTTCTCTTTTCTCAAAGTTGATGACAGTCTAAGGAGCATGGTCAAACTCAGCCTGTGTCTTCATTCTGCCTTTTCCCCACTTCCACTCATAAGTAAACCAAGAAGAATATTAACAATCTTATAAGTGTGCTTGTGTGTACATTTGTGTTTCAGTCTTAGAAGGGGGTTTGTCCTGAAGGGCTGATTTATCTTGACTTGATGATTCCCAGGCAAACAGCTTGCTTGTTCTTGTAATAGCCAAATGTCTGCTTTTTCTTTCTTTCTTTTTTTTTCTACTGGTCTTTCTTTCAAGAAGTATGTTCTGTTTCTCTAGCTACTCTGCATTGGTCTACATGTTCTTTTAAGTCAAAATGTCCCACACCAGAAGGTTCTGGATGGGACTTAGGATTCCACCTAAGTTCCCATACTCTACAAAGGCTTAACATAAAGACTATTTCAGTGGGCTTCTATTCTAGAAGCCCTTTTAGGTGCTCCATTCAGTTATAGGCTGAAAACGGGGTTACAAACATTCTGTAGTCATATTTTGCAATATTCCTTTCTATCCCCTTAAATGTCTATTTTACATTAGTAGGCAAGGGAAATCAGTATCCACAAGATAGTCAAGTCCCTTAATATTTTCCCCCTCTTTTACCCATTCAGACAATGCCTCAATGCCTGTATCACAGAGCCCTGTTGTTCCAAGGTTGAGTATACATCACTATGTACCTCTGTCCTATTTAGTCCGTGAAAAACTACCTAAGCATTCCCCTATCTTCCTTGTTCTTCTACCTCACTCCCCTTCCTTGTATATTGCCCACTGTATCACTGAGCTATTAGGTGTCTATGCCATTACGTGTGCCATACTGTCCCCTCCCTTCCAACCCTGGTAACCATCGAAGACTTTTTTTTTCTTTTAGTATGGGAATCTTTTCTTAAGCTTTTACAACAATAATCTTACACAATATTTGTCCTTTTGTGACTATTTTCAGTCAGCATAATATCCTCAAGTTTCATCCATGTTATGAGATGTTTTGCTGCTTTATTGCTATTCTTAAAATGGCATAGTATTCCATTTTGTATATATACCAGTTTATTTATTCATTCTTTCACTGATGGGCACTTAGGCTGTCTCTCTCTCTCTCTTTTTTTCCTTTCTATTGTTAATAGTGCTCCGATAAACTTCGGTATCTACTTGTGTTTTGGCTCTTATTTCTAATGGATGTATGCCAAGTAGATGAATTGCAATATCATATTCAACTTTCTGAGGAAGCATCATACCATTTTCTAGAGTGATTGAATCATTTTTTGTACCACTAACAATGTAGGCGTGTCCCAGTCTCCCCACATCCTTGTCAGCACTTGTTGTCCTCTGCATTTTGAACTTTGCTGTTATTGCTAGTGTGAGATGATAGCTCATTGTTTTCATTTGCATCTCTCTAATGGCTAATGATTATGAACATTTCTTCATATGCTGCCTAAATGTATTCCATGGGGAAGTCTTTGTTCATGTCCTTTGTCCATTTATAAATTGGGTTTTATGCCTTTTTCTTGTAGAGGTGTTGTAGTTTCCTATAGGTTTCATAGATTAGTCCATTGTCTGATATGTAATTTGGCTTCTTTTTTTGTGTGTGCAATTCTCACAATGTTTGCTAGTCAATATGGGCCTGTGTTGGTTGTTGTTGTTAGATGCCATTGAATCGGTACCGACTCATAGCGACTCTATGTACAACATAACGAAACATTACATGGTCGTGGGCTAATCTTAAAATTGCTGCCACGCTTGAGCCCATTGATACTGCCACTTT
>NW_006408586.1:12757871-12758685 GCF_000296735.1 Chrysochloris asiatica
CTGCTTCCATGAGTGTTGATAGTTGATCCAAGAAGAATGAAGACCTTGACAACTTCAATTTTTTCTCCATTGATAAGAATGTTGTTTACTGGTCCAGTAGTGAGGATTTTTGTTTTCCCTACATTGAGATGCAATCCATATCAAAGATTGTGGTTTTTGATCTTCATCAATAAATATTTTATGTCCTCTTCACTTTCAATAAAAAAGGTTGTATCATCTGCATATCATAGATTATTAATGAGTCTTCCTCCAATCCTGATGCTACATTTTTCTTCATATAATCCAACTTCTCAAATTATTTGCTCACCATACACATTGAATAAGTATGGTGAAACAATACAACCATGTCGTACACCTTTCTTGATTTTAAACCATTCAGTGTTCCCATGTTCTGTTAAAAAAACTGCCTTTTGGTCCATGTACAGATTTCTCATGAGCACAATTAAGTGTTCAGGAATAGTCACACTTTGCAATGTTGTCCATAGCTTGTCAAGATCAACACAATTGAAAAATTTGCAACTCAATAAAGTTCAGGTAAACATCTTTCTTGTATTCTGTGTTTTTTGCCAAGATTCATAGGACATCAGCAATGATACGCCTCGTTCCACATCCTCTTCTGAATTCTGCTTGAATCTCTGGAAGTTCTCTTTCAATGTATGCTTTCAGTCATTTCTGTATTGCCTTTAGTGAAACTTTACTCACATGAGATATCCAAGATATTTTGTAATGATCTCCAGAATCCATTGGGTCACCTCTCTTTGGAATGGGCACAACTGTGGATCTCTTCCAATCTATTGGACAAATAGTTGTCTTC
>NW_006408586.1:12758985-12760247 GCF_000296735.1 Chrysochloris asiatica
TACACTGGAGAACAAGTTTCAGTGTCTCTTCAGACATCCATTGTGATTGTCCCCTTCATTTTTGTCTTATTAATGACTTTTTGTTTTCTTCATGTATGATGTTCTTGATGTCATCCCACAACTCTTCTGGTTATCAGTCGTTAGTGTTTAATGTAATAAATCTGTCCTTCAGATGATCTCTAAATTCAAGTGGATATATTCAAGGTCATATTCTGGCTCTTATGGACTTGTTTTCATTTTCATCCACTTCAGTCTGAATTTGCATTAAGAGCAATTGATGGTCTGTTCCATAATCTGTCCCTAGCCTTGCTTTGGCTGATGTTATGGAGCTTTTCTACTGTCTCTTTCCACAGATATAGTCAATTTGATTACTGTGTATTACATCTGGTGAGGTCCATGTGTATAATCCTCTCTTATGCTGTCTAAAGAAGGTATTTGAAATGAACAAATCATTGATTTTGCAGAATTCGATCATGCGATCTCCAGCAGCATTTCTATCACACAGGCCATATTTTCCAACTACTGGTCCTTCCTCATTGTTCCCAAACTTTTCATTCCAATCACCAGTAATGATCAATACATCTTGATTGCATGTTTGATCACTTTCAGGTTGAAAAAGTTGGTAAAATTCTTCTATTTCATCCTCACTGGCTTTAGTGGTTGGTGCATATATCTGAATAATAGTGGTATTAACTGGTTTTCCCTAAAGGTGCCTGTATATTATCCTATCACAGACAGTGTTATACCTCATGACTGATCTAGATATGTTCTCTTTGACAATGAATGCAACACCATTCTTCTTCAATTTGTCATTCCCGTCATAGTAAACCATGTGTTTGTCAGATTCAAAATGGCCAATACCAGCCCATTTCAGCTCACTAATGCCTAAGATGTCAGCTTGAGGACCTGACCCAATCACGGTATTTTCAATAACCTCATATAGATGCAAAAGCTGGATAGTGAATGAGGAAGACTATAGAAGAATTCATGCCTTTGAATTGTGGTGTTGGAGGAGAATACTAAAAGTGCCATAGGCTTCCAAAAGAGCCAATAGATCTGTTTTGGAAGAAGTGTAGCCAGAGTGCACTGAGAGGCCAAGATGGCTAAACTTCGTCTCTCATACTTTGGACATATTGTCAGGAGGGAACAGTTGCTAGAGAAGGATATCATGCATGGTAAGATGGAGGGTCGGAGAAAAAGAGGAAGGCCTCCAACGTGATTGATTGGCCAGGTGGCAGCATTGATGGCGTGAAGTGTGGCAG